>NC_052127.1:1656141-1665478 GCF_012273895.1 Zerene cesonia
CACGCCTAGAAGTCTCGAGCAAAAGTGACACGCGTGCGCCACCGCTTGGCTCGGTAGCTTCACTCGGTGTTGCCAACACTCATATGTATTTTGCTTATTACCTGTGTTATATTGCTCATGTCCAGATCTGGATCGGACTACATAGATCTTCTCCGGATTCTGGGAACCTGGTAGCTTGGCGTGGATAACTTGCTGATTCTTTGCAGCCTTCATACATGTAGCCGTTGTTAGAACCGCGTTTCTTCCAATGAGAATGCCGCCGCAAAACAGACCTGAGTCGCCGGCCTTTACACCATTGGTTCTGATTATCAAATATGCATTAGTACCATGATTGTATAATGTACTAGCAACTTCGCTTCCTATCGAAGGTTTAAAGGGTTGTAGGTTAGTATTAAAAAATCATACGGATATGTGATGATTCAGCGGGCGTCCAGATACAAAATCCGTTGCATAAAAACGTTCCGTTGCGACATAAAAACCAAAACATTTTTTGGGACGACGGACGGTTAATGTAATAGTTTTTTGATATAATTATTTATTCATTGCTGTTATTATATTATATGTAAAAGTCAAGTCGCAAGTCGTAGGTACTTTAACGTGGAATCCAGTGTTTCAGGAACTTCCTCCGAATCTTATACTGATGTAGGCACCATTTAAGCGTCATTACTTATACATTTGTATTTTATACAACTGTTTGATTTTCTTCGATTTCGTCAACAACCTCAATAATACTACAATTACAACATAATGTATTTAAACTACTTTATGTTAAATTAGCTGTTCGCCCGGGATACATATATAGGATACGTCACTCAGCGAAGTTGCAGCTTTCTAATGGTGAAAGAAGTTTTAAAATCGGTCCAGTAGTTTTTGAGTTTGCCATTACAAACAAACAAAGAAACAAAAATACAAATTCTTCCTCTATAACATTAGTGTTGAAGTGTAGATATAGAAGCGAACTACTAAGGCCTCTTGGAACAAAACAGGGCTATGCAAAGGGGGTGTTCGATGGATTGGTATGTTGGGTCGATGGAAAACTATAGGTTGTCTTGTCTTTCAATTAGAAATATAATTACTAATAATAAAGGTACTTACTTATATAAAGAGACGCACCAAGGACATATATCCTTTTTCACTGTTAGACATTCTGAAAATAGAATTGATATTCTTATAAGGATTGCGGTTAACTCATTTTTAGGCAAGCCATACACGCTACGGTCTGCCGGAAAGGTCCACCTGAGCAAGTATGCCTGCGCAGGTAGACCGGAATGTGTGTGGGAATAGACCTGTGCAGTTTTTTGAGCCTGCGCAGGCGACCGGCGCAAGATCGAAAATCAATTCTTTCGAGTGACGCCGTACGGTGTACCTCATTATGCGTCATCGTCCTCATTCGATGCCATCGCAAAAAGAACTGAAGACCGCTCCGGTACACCGGAATTTCCCCATACACGCTACCAATGTTTGGTTAACCTGCACAGGCATAGCTGCACAGATGACCTCTACGGTAGACCGTAGCGTGTATGGCTTGCCTAAGATGCAGAACTTAAAATTATCTACTCATTTATATTTCTTCTGTGCACGTTTGACATTGACCTCCTCCTTAACTGCTGGATCGATTTTAATGTATTTGATTTGTCAAACTCAAAATCAAAATCCGTTCAGTAGTTTTTGCGTGATTCTCATTCGAGATACAGAGAGTCAGACAAAAAGATTTAAATTGAATTTATTACTTCAGTATCGACAATAAAACGCCCCACAAAAAATGTTCTAAATATCTTCAATGCGCAGCATTTGACCGCAACCATTTTTATTATAGCAAGATTACACCCCATTTCTTACCTTCATCGGTATTCTTCGGATGAGTTATTGAACCCTCATCCACCTTCGACACATTACTTATGCAACACCACTCTCTTTCAGGACACGGCCCCTTCGACCTGAAACATCATCATAAATTATCATCATAGTTTTTATAAAAGTCAATGATGTCTATATAGATTATTATCAGATTATTGTTATGGAAATAATTGTATATTATTACGACTGTCATAAATTTAAACATAAAATAATATCCGGAGGCCCATATACTTTTCCTTGACCTTCCCTGTCCGATTCTTTACTCTTCTCATCAATCCTTTCTTAATCCCTTTCCAATTTTAAGTCAGCAATCCATTTGTAGAGGCGTATGAATGCAGTTTTATTTCTTTTCAAGTATAATTAATTGTTATGTGCAATTTGAAAATGCCACCTGGACTTTAAATAATTAGGTCCATATTGTACAGATTGGAATTTTGTTTTGCCATGCGGAATATTGATATCACACTAATATTATAAGTGTGAAAGTTTGTTTGTTTTTATGTTTGTCCGTCAATCACGCTAATACTACTGGACGGATTCTGTATACAGACAGGGAATGAGCTGACTTGGGTGATAGGATACTTTTTATTTCGATTAAATGCTCCCTGGGGGTAAAAGGAATCTTGATATCCGGGCGGAGCCGGGACGAGCGTCTTTTATATTTAAATAATACAGTAGGTACCTTAAATCGTTGTCAATCAAATTGCCTCCTTCTAAGAAGTTGTGTGCGTTATCACAGAGCGTATGACTCACACATATTCCCGTTTGGTTTTTATAAACACACGACTTATTTCCATTTCCTGGAAGGAAAATATATTACACGATTAATAATAAAAAAATACACTAATAAGAATTTTCAAAATCCATAGCATTTTGTGACAAACGCAAGAAAATAGTCAAATTGAGTACCTCCTCTTTTGAAGTCAGTAAAGAACGATAATTAATTAATCAGATATCCATATTATTAGAGTCAGAATATTTATATAAAGTTCATTGTACCCTTGTATGGTATTGGGGTATGGGGCAGACGCAATATACCTGTTTCCTGCCTAACTAAGACATTTTTAATCCTCGCAGGAAATAGAATCCTCGATACCGGGGACATACATACTTTATTTAAATTCTAGCGATAAGAATACAGGTGATAGTTGAGTTACCTATGGTACTATTATAATAAGTCATTTCCAAATGACTTCTAATGGTAATAGGTTGCAAGGTAATTTCAAAAATATACGAAGTTCTGAAAGTGGTGGTCAATCACATTTCAGCACGAATTGGGTCAGCTCGCAATGAACGTGGACGTAGGGCCTCTGTAAATGACCTAATGCCTGCAAATGGCGGAGGTAGCGCTTACCATTCGGCAATTCGCCTGGAAGAAATCACTCTAAAGTGATACGACCGCCCCGTTATACATTATCTTTAACTATTGTTTACATTTTCTTTTTATTCTTCTTTCTATTACTAATGTATAATAAAAGTATTAAAATAAATAAAATAAATAATCTACAAAACTTACGAGTTGGGTCTAAATCAATGACCCTCCGAGTAGTCGATGTTACTATATTTTGAGTCACTACTAAAGAACATCCCAACACCGTCCATAATAAGATATCGTAAATCGCCATCTATAAATATAAAAATAACACATATAGGTTAGAGTATACCTAAGGAACATATTGAATCCAGGATCTCCAAATCTTTCAGGATAATAAGATAAAGCAGTACGTTTATTATATCGTTTATTATATCCTTAATCAGTGTATAGAGTTTGAATTAAATCTGTACGTTTAAAGTAGGACAAAATCAAGGGAGTTGATTCCATACAAACATACGGATGAAGCTAATAGAATTATATTAAAAATCGTTAAAGGCACAAAATGTGAAAATCTGTCATGCCTGGGAGAGTTTGGTTAAAAACACTGTCACTGATTAGATGAGATTTTTATAACAAGCATGATTATAGAAATACAAGCGGTCTGCCCCGCTTCGTCCAGTGTTAACGCACATCACCAAGAGTGCAAGAAATTTTGAAACCGCTGCAGTAGTCCTAATATTAGCGCGTTCAAACGAACAAATCTTCAGCTTATATATTATTAGGTATGTATTACAAAAAATGCATAATATATAAAAACAGATAAACTCACAAACAATTGATTATAATATTCCTTTTGCATTCAAAACTTGTTTATTTTGTATGGCACATGCATTAAAATTCAAGGTCCGGGGGGTTTCCGTCACAAGAGCAATATCGAAATCAGACTGTTATTTAATATACTATATCAAGTCTCAATAAATTTTCCCGTAAAGCGTTATACCATAATATAAAATGTCACTTATGAAATTTCAAAAGACATTAATAGAACACATATTTGAAACGGTTGTATACGATATTCGACGGATAACTTTAAGCCAAGTATAACTCTTACCATGTTTAATGTCTAACACGACCTTCTCTCGTGAGATCGCAAACCAAACTACCTAGATTCAACTCGATTTCAATAAAAACAACTGGCAAGTATACTTGTATTATAGGTCTAACTCGTGTCAGGGCTGTCAATATTCGTAAAATGATAAAACAACACATATAATGACAATGTGCATTATTTTATCTGTCGTCACTGGTCCAGCATGGTGGAATATGGCCTTAAGCGGCATGGGAGGACTGTTTCTGCAATGGAAACAAATGTGGGTTGATAATGATGATGTATAAATTTCTACTTATATTCTTTAAATCGTAGACTTCGGCTTTGAATAACCATAAAAATTGAAAGTAGAGAAGCTGTACGCCCGTGTCATTCATCGAAATAATAAACAATCCTATTTTTTAAGTTGAAACAAACTGCACATAGTGTGTAGATTTGAATAAAATCAGTTGAACAGTTAGGTGGTCGCGGTCAAATAACGTGACATGTCATTAATATATACATATTAAGATGACTTCGCCCGTGATAGCCCTATCCTACTAATTATAGAAATGCGAAAGTTTCTAAGGATGTGTGTGTGTTTATTACTCTTTCACGCAAAAACTACTGAACAGATTGCAATTAAATTTGGTACGTAGGTAGCTGGACAACTAGAATAATCTTTTTATCCCGATATTCCTACGGGATACGGACGCAGCTAGTAAATCATATACTGCAATTTGGTATGTGTATAGTATATCACTACACTACTTAGAGAATAACCCTATATCGTGACAAACTCACAAACTCAACCATAATACACATATCCATATTTTGTTAATCCTAAATCAATAAGCTCACAAATATAATAAATATACATAAAATCGAAAGGTCACTCACTCATCACGAAATCTCAAAAACGGCTGAACGTATTAAGGTGAAATTTTGTAAGGAATTAGTACATGCGAACGAAGAACGTATTTACTGATAGGGCTGCATTAATGGTATTTAGGGCTATCACAAGTTTGAACGTAAGACCAACATATTTTTTCTAGAATTTGTAAATGAATAGAGTTGATAATTATAGAGCCCACTTAAAACGCTATCCGCTATATATCCTTTTGTCTGTCTGTCTGTCCATCCGTCTATCAATGTTTTATCTCAAAAACCGCGATAGTTGGACAGTTGAAAGTTTACCACGCAGGCGAAGCTGCGGGCAACAGCATACACAACATTATCTTATTCTAGACTTCAGTCGCATATAATATATGCAATTATTATGTACCTCTTTAAGGAATGATTAAACACAGATTTATATACATATATATATATATATATATATATATATATATATATATATATATATATATATATATATATATATATATATATATATATATATATATATATATATATATATATATATATATATATATATATATATATATATATAAGTTTATAATCTTTACGTTATAATTGCCAAATTGAAGCATATGATTTATGTATACTTTTTCCTTGTCTCATTTGATTATTAAGGAAAAATAATTAAAAAACATTAAGTAAAATACATGCATTGTAAGTTCATTGGGTCACATCTAATAATAAACTAGCTGCGTTCTGTGGTTACACCCGTGCAAATGCTTTTTTGCATTTTGAATACCTTGTGACGTCGGGTGCACGGGTCAAAAGGTCGTAGGTGATAGGATACTTAGACATCCTACTAATATTATAAATGCGAAAGTTTGTGAGGATGTGTGTGTGTTTGTTACTCTTTCACGCAAAAAGTACTGAATCGATTGCAATGAAATTTAGTACGTAGACAGCTGGACAACTGGAATAACATATAGGCAACTTTTTATCCCGATATTCCTACGGGATACGGACTTATTAAACCGCGGGGCGCAGCTCGTTTATACTATTAGTGTGATAGTGTTTATAAGCATATCCTTAATGAAGAGACACAATAATTGATTGTTGTGTTCGCTCGTATCAAAGGCCGCGTTCTATCAATATATTTTAATTACATACATGTGCCGTGATTCCCATATTCGCGGGGGTTTAACCGATATATAAGATATTTGATGCTTTCTCTCATCCAACTCTATGAAAGATAAATTCATAAACCGGTCTTGTGACTCTTGGATAATCATATTAATATTATAAATGCGAAAGTTTGTAATGATGTGTGTGTGTGTTTGTTGCTCTTTCACGCAAAAACTATTGAACCAATTGCAATCAAATTTGGCATGTAGATAGCTGGACGTATGGAATAACATATTGGTAACTTTTTTCCCTATATTCCTACGGGATACGGACTTACGCGGACGAAACCGCGCTGCGCAGCTAGTATCGAAGTAAATTATAGAAAAATTATTTCCTTTTCAGTGCAAACTGGTACCTAATCATCACACTTCACACTAACATTATAAATGTGAAAATTTGTGTGTATGGATGTTTGTCCGTCAATCACGCTGAAACTATAGAACGGGTGATGATATATATATTTCTTGTGTATTCCTGCACTAAATGAAACACAAACTTGCATAATTTGTTTATTTTGCACTCGATGATAAGGAATGTTAATTAGGTGCATACGAGGAAATATTATATTAATAAATCAATATTTTATAGCTTTTCCTACACATATCACGATGATTCATACATAATTATTTTAGTTTTCTCATAATAAGTATCATGATTTAATATATGTTTCTTAGTGTTATTAATATGAAGAGTTGATCTAACATTATATTTTGAGAAATTTTGAAAGAATAGAAAAAAAAATTGCCTAACCGTTGCTACGGTAAAAACGCGGGTTCGAATCCCGCCTCGTGATCAAATTTTTTCTATTCTTTCAAAATTTTTCATTTATAAAGCATTTCAATGCTTTAAAACTAAAAATTAAATTTAACAATATAGTGTCTCTGATCCATTAGGAACCATTAACCCAAATTTAATAATTCAAGCTTCTTTGCTAATGTTTAGTGAGTTATTAAGTCCAATTTCCCTGACATAGTGAATAAAATCAACTCAAGTTTTTTTCTAGGAATCAAATAAACATGCAACTAATCCTACCAATATTATAAATGCGAAAGTTGGTAAGGTTGTGTGAGTTTGTTGCTCATTCACACAAAAACTACTGAATCGTTTGCGATGAAATTTGGTACGTAGACAGCTGGACAACTGGAATAACATATAGGCAACTTTTTATCTTGATATTCCTACGGGATACGGACGGCGGCGACGGCGGGTGAAACCGCGGGGCGCAGCTAGTATTATATATTTATGAAACGTCTATCCAAAAATATTATTTTATAATAAGCAGCGGCTTCACACGCGTTATATATATATAAACCTTCCCCTTAAATCACTCTATTAAAAAAACCGCATTCAAATTCGTTGCGTAGTTTTAAAGATTTAAGTATACAAAGGGACACAGGGACATAGGGGTATAGGCACATAGAGACTGAGAAAGTGACTTTATTTTATACTATGTAGTGATGTACGAGTTTTAGACTTCTTAAACGTTTATTGAGAATATTGCATATCAGGGTCAAAGGTCTAACTGTGAACACTGGATATAGTTAACAAATATAACATCATATATATCGTTGATTTTAGAAAGAGAACATTTATTTTACACCCCCAAAACACAACGCACACAAATTAATTTTTTGTACCGAGGCTTTACTGAAACATAAATAACCAATACAAGTACGACTAAACCAAACAATTAGGAGACTATTCTATGATCATATGATTGTCTAAAATAAAATAACAGGCGTATAAAATTTACAAGCGACGCTGCGACGCTTGCACGATTCTTGTAAAATTATAACCAACTAGCTGCGCCCCGCTGTTTTACCCGCGTTAGTCCGGACCTCATAGGATATCGGGATAAAAAATTGCCTATATATTATTCCAGTTGTCCAAGTGTCTACGTACCAAATTTAATTGCCATCGGTTCAGTAGTTTTTGCGTGAAAGAGCAACAAACACACACACACATCCTTACAAACTTTCGCATTTATAATATTAGTAGGAAGGATTATGGAATGGTATTAGAAAATCTATATTTAGTCCCCCACTAACTTAGATAGGTTCTTATCCCAATATTCTGCATACAATTTCCTTATCAATCTCATAATTACAAAAAATACATAGAAAGAAAGAAAGAAAAACATTTATTTTGACACAGACAAACACACACACAGCAGATCAAACAGAAAAAACAGAAGCATACAATAAAAAAATAAGAGGAAAAAAAATTTACACTATATACAATCTATATATACAATCTAGTGGATTAGGAATATCGAAAATATATGCCTCAGCGAAGTTAGCGCCCACAAATTTTAATTTCTATTAATGAGTTAATCAAATGTCATAGATCATTTTTAATTTTTAATTAATTTATTGGAGTATCAGTATATAAATTATAAACACCATACATTGTTCGAGTGTGTAATTAAATCCCATGATATGTTAGTATAATTTATTTTAGTTCTTATGAGATAGAGGATAGTTATTTTTAATACCCTGACGTAAATGGCTACTAGAAATCCCTACTTGTAAAATTAGAAATGTGAATGTAGCTCTGTTTGTCGGCCTGTCTCTGTATCTATATAAAATTTGGTACAGACATAGATTATTCCTGTTATTTTAAGGATTGTCTGGTAGAGATAGCTGCCTAACGATAACGCCTTTGCTTACTTCTAATGTAATGCTTGCTTTTTTGTTCTTATTATCAATAGAGAATTTAATTTCATTTCATTTCCTTTTCATTTATTGCCTGGATAAGCTAGACTACTTTTCACCCGGATGCCACGAGACGCCGCGGGCATCAGCTAGTAGGCTATATTATATTTTGTTTTTATCCCGGTTCAGCCCGTGGTTACGAATTTTAATGCTATTCCATTTTTTGTTTCTTTGTAATATTTTATTGTACGAAACAGTTAAGCTTATACAAAATAATGGCACAATGATCTTTCGTACAAAAGGCGGCCTTATTGCTAGACAGCAATCTCTGCCAGGATCAATAAAGAAATAAAATACATATATTTTACATAAATACCATAT
>NC_052127.1:1666478-1675793 GCF_012273895.1 Zerene cesonia
ATATATGTTTTTCAAATCAAATGATTCAGTTAATATCTCTATAAACGCATTAACTTATCGTTAAAGAGCATGACCCTCGAAATGTGCGTTTATTTGGGTATCATTATAATCAATATGAATACATTACATTAAATATTTTGATATTTATCTATACATGTATAAACTACGTGTCACGTTGTTTGTCCGTATGGGGTCCTAAAGTACTAAACCGGATTTAATCAAATTTGCAATGCAGTTTGATCCAACTTTAAACTATTACCACGGGCGTAGTCGGGGTGAAAGGGTCTAAAGAAATCCCACCCCCCATTGCGATGATGTTACTGGGGACAGTTATTCACCTGATTCCATAATTTTTTATTTGAGCAAGATTCATCATCATCAGCATATATGGGATATGTTCCCACTGCTGGGGCCTCCTATGAGGGTTCAGGCCATAATCCACCACGCTGGCCAAGTGCGGGTTGGCAGATGTCACATGTCGTCGAACTTTTGATTCTTGGACATGCCGGTTTCCTCACGATGTTTTCCTTCACCGTTTGAGCAGTGGTGATGTCATACATGCGCAGATAAATTGAAAAATCAATTTATTTCCTGCACGCTCACCCGGTCTCGAACCCCGACTTATCGATTTTGAAGTCCAAGGTCCTCACCACTGAGCCACCACACACCACACACTTTTTTAGCAAGATTGCCGAGAAAGATTGTCAGACATGAATGCACCTGATATTTTTGATTCCATCTTAAATGGAACCCAAGACCTCACGGTTGTAGATCTAAGTATTTATCACTGTACCATAGAGAGTGCGATATACAACATTGTAAGTTTACACCAATTATCATAAAGTGACCGGCATACGAGAAGATAAAATGCATTGTAGTTTATTGTTGTGTTGTTTATATTAAAATGCAGTGTAGTGTTGAAACCCCGTTATTACCGAATGGGACAAAAAAGGGGTAGGTTTCAGTTTTTTCTTTATAATGTTATAAAAAATTATTTATAATTTACTAGCTGCGCCCCGCGGTTTCAATCGCGTAAGTCCGTATCCCGTAGCATATCGCATATCAGGATAAAAAGTTGCCTATATGTTATTCCAGTTGTCCAGCTATCTATATTTATTATAAAAATATATATAGTTATATATATTTTTTTGGCGCATACATCCACACGTAATTTATATTAATTTGTTTATTTCTTTTTTCATTCTCTGATTATGTTTTTTTTTTCATTTATTTTTATGTATGTATATGTGTTTGTGTGTGTTAAAATAAATTGCTCTTTCTTTCATTCTTTCTTTCTTCTTTCTTCTATCTACGTACCAAAATTTCATTGCAATTGGTTCAGTAGATTTTTGCGAAAGAGCAACAAACACACACATCCATACAAACCTTCGTATTTATAATATTAGTAGGAAGTAGGATAGCAGGATATAATATAATATTAAGTAGGATAGAAGGATGTTGCAGTTTATAAAAAAAAACTGTTTATTGGATCAAATATTTTGTTGTTTTTAAATAAGAAGTCTTTGGCAGTTGCATGGCTCAGCCAGTTAATGATATAAATGTTCGGTTACTTTTGAGAACCGTTATATTGTGTTACCAACGTTCCCAAAAACACAGGAGGTTCTCTATTTGACTGTACTTCTTTTGGTTTTGTTTTGTTATAGGATAATTCTTTTTTTTTTTAACATTTATTTATCAGGGACAGCACGACACACCAATGATAGAAATTATGCAAATAAAAAAAAAAGAAATAGATACAATTGCACAACACATATATAAAATTACACAAACGAAGAAAACCAGCATCAGATATGAGGAGTGTGTCATACCGACCCTGGCAAAAAGGAGACAACTCAGCCTATGCTGCAATGTTAAGAACATTGACAGCGCTGTTTTTCAGTGTCCTCTTTATTCCGTGGGCTTTTCACCGATTGATGTAATTCTTTTTGTGTATGATAGATAATAGTTGTCTATTTCATAAAAATTAATATATATTTTAATTGTATCTAGATACAATTATTATTATTATACTAGCAGCGCCCCGCGTTTTCACCCGTGTAAGTCCATATTCCGTAGGGATATCGCGATAAAAAGTTGTCTATATGTTATTCCAGTTGTCCAGCTGTCTATGTACCAAATTTCATGGCAATCGGTTCAGTAGTTTTTGCGTGAAAGAGCAACAAACACACACATCCTTATAAACTTTCGCATTTATGATATTAGTAGGATCATGAATAACACTTTTTCATAAACACTTAAAAAACCATAGCCAAGAATTTCAAAATGACATAAATAACAAAGCTTACATACATCTTTTATTATTATTAACTAGCTTACCGCCCTTGGGTTCGCCCGTGTGGTCAAAGAAAATTAACAGTTGTCAATTGTCATGTTACTTGTCACATTTTTAATAAAGCGCCATCTGTTGGAATTTATAAATAACTTCACAGATTTTCTCTAAGAAGTAAAATGTTTACCCACGATAATTATAATTAGTTTATGTCTTCCCTTTTAACTGTCTCCGGACATAATAATCAAATAATCGATCCGTTGCGACGTGTAAGTAGGACAAAAAAAACACCGCTTCACATTAAAAATATTAGCAAGTAGTGTGAGAATGAAAAAAGACACGTAAAATTCGAAATCTTACGTGGATAGATTATTTAGTTTCATTTGAATACCTGTTTTTAACGGATTTAAATCATATTTCTTCCCGTTTTTCTTTTCAAATATAAAAATTATCGAGTTCAATGTGAATTGTTTTCTAAATTCTAACAGTTCAAAAAAGTATTCAAAGAGTTACTATTTATTTTTAATTACGGTAAGTTATGTTTGTTTAAGTGTTTCCTATGCGTGTTTGAAGTTAAATAACATCGTATCATAAATATTCATCAGGTGTTGACTTTGACTTTATTATTTACTAGCTTATGCCCGTGCCTTCGCACGCGTTAAATTCGGAGTAGTTGTAATTGATTTTTAAATATATAAAAACGTCCCTCTTAAATCACTCTCTATTAAAAAACTACCCACCAAACTTCGTTGCGTAGTTTTAAAGATTTAAGCATATATAGGTACATATAAACGCGGGAAGTGATTTTGCTTTATACTATGTAGTGTATATATGCCCATATCCTTTTCCTTACCTTTCCCAGTCCTTTTCTTTATTCCTCTCATCAATCCTTTCCCATTCCCTTCCCAATTAAAGTCGGCAATCCATTTGTAGAGGCGAATGGTCTGCAATTGACCTTACGCCTCTCCAAATGTTCATGGGCGGTGGTAGCGCTTACCATCAGGCGACCCACCAGCTCCATTGCCGACTATGACATAAAACAAAAAATAAAAAGGTGTGTGTGCGATTCACACGCGACAGAAGTGAAACTTCAGTAAATCAACAAAAGAATGAGATGAATATATATGAAATATAAAATAGTATGTATATTTCTGTCTCATTCTTCGCCGGCTTCATTCTACACATTTTTGTATTTGTGTCTCTTACCTGTCGTTTTTCCGTTGCATCAGGTTTGAAATCACAACGATTCTAAAGAAGTTTCACTTCAAAAAAAAAAAAAGTGATAGTGACTTACTTTTTACAGAGTTACTTCCGCACTTATAAAATTAAAATGTATGTTTTCATATTAAATATTACCTATATTTATTTACTAAATAGTAATAAATTAAATTTATTTCTAAGTAATAAAAATTAATAATATAATACTATACGGGCAGCATCAACAAACATACAAAAAACTTCCTAAAAATTAAATAAAGGGTGTCGGGCCAGATTTAATTACTTATCAAGTATCGGTGACAATACAATAATTCCATGAGTTCCTCCAGTTCCAGAGAGTATCCTTTTATCCACCAGCATGAAAATAAATTATTTGCATCCTACTAATATTATAAATGCGAAAGTTTGTAAGGATGTGTGTGTGTTTGTTGCTCTTTTACGCAAAAACTACTGAACCATTTGCAATGAAATTTGGTACGTAGACAGCTGGACAACTGGAATAACATATAGGCAACTTTTTATCCCGATATTCCTACGGGATACGGACGGATACGGGATACGGGATACGGATAATTTGTATTAAAAATATCGATAAATGCATTAACAAATATCGAGTCACTTAAATATGCGTTAGTTTAGATAATTAAAAAACACGGTTCAATTACAGAGTCAACTAAATTATCTCATACTAGCTGCGCCCCACGGCTTCACCCGCGTAAGTCCGTATCCCGTAGGAATATCGGGATAAAAGTTTGCCTATATGTTATTCCAGTTGTCCAGCTGTCTACGTACCAAATTTTATTGCAATCGGTTCAGTAGTTTTTGCGTGAAAGAGCAACAAACACACACACATCCTTACAAACTTTCACATTTATGATATTAGTAGGACTAGTAGGATAGTAGGATTATAATTCAAAAAGAAAGAGCGCGCAGTTGACCTTGACTCCACTTGACCTTGACACACTGAAATTCCTTCACAATTTTAATCACCTCTTCTTTCACTGAAAACTGTAAGCAAATGCAAACAGCTGTTACATTTAGTAACAACTATATATCCACCAACTATATAGCTATATAACTATATATTGTTTCTTAGGTACCTGTTTGAATCCCAAAATGTAGCTTATCATTAATGACTATGAATGCATACATATTTCATAGTTACAATTGTAGGTATATACAAACATGTCAAATTGATAACCTGTGCGGTTACTAAGTTATTGTTTATTTTGATTATTAACAAAATATTATGAAAAAAACACATCGAAATAAAATACAATTTTTTCCTCCATAAATCGTCGATACTGTCTGTGTTTGTGTTTTTTTATTTACTTCTTTGTAATGTTGTGCTTTTGCAAAATATTTTGTTAATTGATGTGTTTGTTCTGGTTGTTGATGTGTATGTTTGTCTGTGTCTATATCTATGTCAATCATCATCATCATCATCATCAGCCCATATATGTTCCCACTGCTGGGACACAGGCCTCTTATGAGGGTTCAGGCCATAATCCACCACGCTGGCCAAGTGCGGGTTGGCAGATGTCACATATCGTCGAACTTTTAGTTCTTGGACAATTCTATGTCAATGTCTATGTATAATTGAATAGTAGTATAAAAAACAGTTTTGATGACAAAATATAACATGGTCTTGTTGGTTGGTTTTTCCTAGCTAGACTAGACTAAACTAGAACTAGTTGTAGAACTTCCCTACTTTCTTTACCCAACTACGATTTATCCATATATTATACTAGCTGCACGCCCCGGCTCCGCCCGGCTAGTAATTTATCGTAATTGAAATAATATAAACTATCCTATCTTTTCAGTTGGATCAAATCGCACATGGTGTGCATATTTGGTTCAAATCGGTTGTGTAGTTTAGGATTCCACCGCGGACAAACAATCTAACATGTGATTTATATAATATATTTGAATTGGATAAAAACTTAACTACTAGGACTACTACGGATTGTTAAATTAAAATTTTAAATCTATATTCATCTTTATCTAGCCGCTAGCCGCTATCTATCCGCCCGAGTTGGGATTAAAACAAAAAAAAAACAGCCTATGTGAAATAAATTTAGTACAAGTCACATTTTATAGCATAATGTTGTTTTGAAGTCAACCAAGCATTGATAATAATATAACTACATAAAGCGCTTCATAATTCTGCCGTCTACTAATCATCTATAATTCTATAATAAATAACATAGTTTGAAAAACTAAAAAACTCAAACAAACAACTTCAGTACATGTATGAAACAAAGTCGCTTTCTCTGTCCCTATGTCCCTATGTATGCTTAAATCCTTAAAACTACTCAACGGATTTTAATAGGGTTTTTTAATAGATAGAGTGATACAAGAGGAAGGTTTATATTTATAATAACATTTGTTAAACCACTACGAATTTAATGCGTGCGAAGCCGCGTGTAAAAGCTAGTTAACGATATAATTGACTTAATTGCCTCACTCTTAAAAAGAGTATACGCAAGGGAACTTGGTTTAATTCCCTTGTGTTCACTTGATGAATTTTATGATTTATAAGTTTTTGAGAAATCTGTATTCAGACCACAGATAACATAAAACCACAGATAATATGATACTATACTAGATTCAAATAAACAGATCATAGAAGCATTACGTCACTTAGCGTAATACATAAAGAGGAAAGTAAGGGAAATAATTGTTTTTAGTACAGTCACGTAATTACGAATTGACTGTCACGAAATTAAAAATGCTTCAATTAACGTTCAGTAAATGTCAATACTGTTAAATTATAATATGCTGCTGTAGAACATGAGAAAATAGCAATATAAATTGTTGCCTATTTACTTAAATAATACTGCAAAACTTCACTACAAATGCACTTTTTTAAGATACAAAAAATAAATAAAAATACAAAAGATCTTTCGTATCACTGATGCACTTAACTCGACACTAGGATTCCCTGTGTTGCGTAGAAAATTCTCTTTCACGTTTCATCTATTCTGTAATTAAATAAATATAATCAATACATGTGATATCTCCGTCTTCCCGTGCCCACGCTCGCTGTAAGGTGTTCGAAGCGTTCGGTTAAATATTACGAATAAATCTCGTTTAAATCTGATAAAAAGTCATTCATTTCTATTAATAAATATACTTAAAAATCCTAAAAAAAACTCTTTAATTACAGAATCGACAAATTTTTCTCACTTGCTGGCTGGTCAGGAAACAGATTAATCCTGGCAATCCTGATCAGGATAATAAGAAAAACTCAATTATTGTTTTATCACCAATCCTTGGTAAATGTACAAAGTTCGCATTGAATCTATAGATTGAAATGTGGATCAAAATCCTAACAAACATTCATGTGAAGCTAACTAAAGGTTGTTGAAATGTTTTGCATTAATTAAATTTATACACAAACAATATTAATAATGTTTTGGATTTATTGCAGGAAAATATTATGTGTCCAAAACAATATAAGCAGGACACACATAAGCAAACTCCAAAGTTCATATCATGTGAAATTTACTCTCTGTCTATTTGTGAGGTTTATAAATCAGTTTTCATACTAATCACATATTTGTCTACCTACACACAATTCTGCCTAACACTAAATATGTGAAAATAATAAGGAAATCCAATAAATATAACCACTAACCACAACTAGGGTTAGTTATATTGTTAAAAAATTCAAACTAAAAAAAAAACAAAATAAAAAAAACCATGTTCATATTAAAACATTCAGTAGCCATATAAAATACACTTTATTTTGTATTTCAGATAAATTATTATTTCTGATTTGTCGAAAAAATTTGAGGTTATTATCAAAAAATATATAGTACAACTACCCACATTTTTTTGGTTACAAGCATTCAACGTCAAACATTAATAGAGTACCCAGTCATTCCAAGATCAAGTTTCGAAAAGTGTTATAGAAACGTCGATAAAGTTTTTTCGATAGATATATAATGTAAATGAAAAAAAAATGGTTAATTTAAGGTAAGTTGATATGTATATTTGTTATTTTATATTGAATTTATTCATTAATTCCAATGATATGATAATAACATTAAAATAAACCCAATAGAGTAATTAAAAACTGCACTTCAATTACAAAATAAGTACACGTAATATAAATACATTTTGTATAATCATGAGTGTCAGAAGTAAATATTAACTCATTGAAACAAAATGTGTGGTTTTTGCTAAAATATAGGCTAACCTGCGAGTGAATTAAATTGAAATTAAAATTAAGGTAAATCGAGAAAAAATTATAAAATAATAAAAATAAAATTTCTTTATTTGTTTAAAAATTTTTTACATAATATTGATACATATATTGCATTGAACCCCACACTAGGATCCCCTGTGTTGTGTGGCTCAATCTCTTTCATCGTATTACATAAAAATGAAAAATATATATGTTTTAATCTTTTCATGCTATATTGAGTATTGAGAGTATGAGTGCGTGTGTGTGTGTGTGTGTGTGTGTGTGTGTGTGTGTGTGTGTGAGTGTGAGTTAGAGTGAGTGTGTATGTGACTAATTGTTAAGGTAAGAAAAGTAATTCTTGTAATTTAAGTATCAGCTTAGGATTAACCTTACCTTACTGAAGGCTAGGCTTTTTCATGTCACAACAGACTATATAGAAGGCGAATTATTTGCCTCAGAATTAATAGGTTTCCTACAATTCACATATTATGTTGTAATTTTAATTTCCTTCCTGCGTACAAATGTGCATGTTATAATGAAATGATATTTTAAGACTCCTTACGATGAAATTAGTAATTAACATTCAATTATTTATGAAAAATCTCATGGCTAGTTTAGTTTGTATTTAATAATGAAAATTGAGTCTCGTGTTATTACGTTTAATAAACTTTGAAAAAATGTAAAAATAGAAAAGTCGGTGACATGTATCTGTCAATAACGTCAAATGATATATTTTGTTTTATATCTTTTTTTTGCATTTAAATATCGGATTAGTTTTCTTTTCGTGGCAGATTCATTTTTTTTATGTCATAGCGGGCTGCTGAGCTGGTGGATCGTCTGATGGTAAACGATCACCACCGCCCATAAACATTCGCAGAGGCTCAGACCTCTGTAAATGCGCTGCCCGCTTTTAAGGGATAAGGGATCAGGAAAGGATTGATGACTGGAAAGAAGGAATGGACAGGGAAGGGCTAGAACAAGGAAATAGGCCTCCGGCACCCCCACTCACCGTACGAAACACAATAGCAAGCTATTATTTCACGCCGGTTTTCTGTGGGGATGTGGTACTTCCCCGGTGCGAGCTGGCCCAATTCGTGCCGAAGCATGCTCGACTCCCACAATAAAATCCAAACCTCATTTCTTAGCTTAGATTACTTATTCGTTTTAATATTTTAACGTATGTATTCACAGAATGGAAAAAAATCAATCATAATTGAATAAATTCATTCACACATTCGTTTGATAGATAAACTCAAAGTATAACAATTAGTGTTTTTAACTAACAAAACAGACTCTTTTTAAAATGCCCTTTTAAAATTCTCCAACTATCCGTAACAAAACACACACTACATGTGACTTTGTTCTGAGAACAATGCGAAGAAAGATACCGACAAGAGAGGTTCGTACAAGACGTGCGTTGATATAAATACTGGTCAGCGCCATATTTGGCAGGTATGTAAAGAAAATTGTACCCTATTTCTATAGATTTAGGGTGTAAAATTATAAATAAATGTCGGGTGTATATTTTAAGTTGCAGATATGTTTACCTAGTCTTGCCATAAATATTGTAATAAAGAAAAAAGAAAATTGTTAACTGCAAATAACATTTATTACT
>NC_052127.1:1676793-1763943 GCF_012273895.1 Zerene cesonia
ATGACAGATTCGAAATTCAAATGTAATATTTTTTTATAATTAAGTGTAACAGTATTTATGGCCAGACTAAGTAGATGATGTAGCTTATTGCTATTGATATAGGGTCTTAAATGTTTTAACATAAGAAAATTGTAGAAATTAGTCGTTTAGAAAATTGCATATTTTCGTAGATTATGGACGGGTTTAACCCATTAATTCATAGATCATAAAAATTTCATATGAGTGTGTACGCTACAACATCGGTAACTCATTTATGTATATATAAAACATTTTAATTCATTCGAATATTATATATAAGTACATGAACGCACATTAAAAAAAACATTTCTAAACCAGTCTAAATGTAAAATAAATGTGAAGTTAATGTCTTTCACAATTTATATTATTATCACAAACCAAATCTCGGTTTGAGCTCAAAATAAAAATATAAAATAAAATAAACAATATAATAACATCTAGTTATAAAAACCTAGTTTTCAATGCTTTATATTCGTACCATATACATGATTTTTTTATTAATATATTTAATAGCAATATAACATTTTCAATCAAATTTTACCAGAAAAATATAAATAAAAACAAAGATATTTTTTAGCAATTCAAAATAGTGTCTAAATGCAAATTGCGAAGCAAAGTAATTTAAAAGTTAAATAAAATAAAATATAACAGTTATATATAGAATAATTTTAATAAAAGAGCGTAATAGAAACAAAGACATTGGTAACTTTTTGTGTTTAAATGTGAAACGATAATTAAATTTCACAAAAAAATACATAAACTGCCTGACAATTGTCAGACCTGGATCAAATATAAATAGGACACGGGAGAAAATAACTCTAAAAACAGAAGAATTATCTCAATTGTAACTCATACTCAAAAGTTCTGAGATAACAAAAATTTAAACATACAATCGAATTGATAATCTCGTTTTCTGAAGTCGGTTAAACATATGGGTGACTTCAAGTAATTTAAACATTTTTTTTTATATTTATTATGTAGCATTTTGCAGTTAATTATGAGATGTAAAATTTATAAAAAAAAACAGTTTCTCATTAATAAAGTAATTAAAAACTGCACTGTAATTGAATGTGTTAATCATGAGTATCAGAAACAAATAAAAAATAAATTAAAAACTGAAACGTGGAAATAGAAGTAGATATCAAGTAGGTAGTGTATTTTATTTTATTGCATGTTATATTGATTAAGATTTTTCAAATGCAACCGATGCTAGTCATCCTATCCTACTTCATATTATAAATGCGAAAGTTTGTAAGGATGTGTGTGGGCTTGTTACTCTTTCACGCAAAAACTACTGAACCGATTGCAATGAAATTGGGTACGTAGACAGCTGGATAACTGGAATAGCATATAGGCAACTTTTTAACCCGAGATTCCTACGGGATACGGACTTACCCGGGTGAAACCGCGGGGTGCAGCTAACAGTGTCATATAGTATATGATATGATTCACTGTATTAAAAATATCTGAAATAATGTATGATATGCTTAAGGATATAATAATTTCATAGCGTGTTCTTTTAACAATTAGAACCTATCCTATCATCCGTCAGCCGTTTAGTAGTTTAGTAGTTTCATCGTGATTGACGGACAAACATACTTTCACAATTATAATATTAGTGTGATAATATTAACAGTAGTTAGAGCAAGTTCAATCTATTGTCATACATCGCATCAAATAATGGATGACGAGCACTTTATTAAAGTGATCACAATGGCCTGTTTAATGCTGTTATCTTTTAACTAGGGTCATCCGATGTACCAGGGCATATCACCATTTATAGTGTTACGTATCAATATGAGTTCAAATTAGTAGTTTTGGCTCGGTCTTCATATTTAAGAATCATGAGAAGTTATTGAATATATAGCTAAATCGATTTAGTTGTTTTATCATGGGACAGACAAACACACTGTCGTTCATCTATTTAGTGTAAGGTGATAAGGGTATAATGGTAAAAATGAATACTTATATTATGAAGAGATAAATTTTATGGTTTGTATGTATTTAATAGGATCCGAAACTTAATGACCTCATTGGATAAACTCACTTAGAATTTATCTACTCGAATTAGAAGCCAACATTATCCCATATGAATAAAGGCTTAATCTTACCGGAATTATGTAGACCTACGGGACAAAAGGGTGTACGAAACATTATTTCAATGATTACAATATCGTATCGATGGAACGCGGCCTTTGTTAAATTTAATTTTTAGTTTTATAGCATTGAAATGCTTTATAAATGAGAAATTTTGAAAGAATAGAAAAAATTTGATCACGAGGCAGGATTCGAACCTTCCTATCTTTTTTACATTTATATATATCGAATAATATCACATACATAACTTCTAAGCGACTGTACCGATCAGGTTGTAATTTTACGGGTATTTGAACGATAAACCTGGATGGTTTAAAAATACAATTGGACCCTGGAGTTAGCACAATTATCGGTATGTCAACTATAAACGGACCCGTTGGGATAAAATTTTATGTGTTTCCATGGTTGTTAAGTCAAGCCATTGCTTTTTGTTTTTCTTCTTTTCTTATTTCTTCTCTTCTGTTGTTCTTCATTATGATCTGTTGTGTGTGTGTTAATATGGATGTGTTTTCATTCTTTCTTTCTTTCTTATCCAGCTTATAAGAGAATCTATCTCTATACATTAATACCAGCTGTCGCCTGCCAGCTTCATCGTCTTAATAAATTTTCTTAACAAACATTCATCCCCTATCTTATCCACTTGGGGGTAGAATTTACCAAATCCTCTCTTAGCGTCATAACATCTATCCGATGCTAAATTTCAGCCCGATTCGTCCATTGGTTTGGGCTGTGCGTTGTCAGATCACTATGTCAGTCAGTCACCTTTGAGCTATGTATATTTTGATTGAAAAGAGGTAGGACTTTCTGAGATCGTGGATGAGTTAGGAGGACGTAGGGAATAATCTCTGGATAATTGAATTGCTTTTAAAAATATTTCGCCAATAGAAAACCACGTTATCTGCGAGTGTCATAGGCTATAATTTATTTCGTTTTTAACGGGTCAACCCGAGCAGAGCCCGGATGAGCGGCTAGTGGGTAATAAAATAATAATAAAGTCTTTATTAAAACTGTTAAATACATACATACAATTATATAGGTAGAAACAATTAGATTTTTAACACGATTTATTCATTATATTATTAACCTTATCAGTCTCCTCGTGGTCGCGCTTGCTGTAAAGTGTTCGAAACGTCAGGTTAATAATATAATGATTAAATCGCGTTTAAAATCCGTTAATTTTTTTTATTTTTTAAATATATAATAAAAGTTTTTCATTTCTAAATGTATAATACTCGCGTAAAATTAAACACAAGACAATACTATAAATAGACTATCAAATTAAATGTAAAATAGTAACTAATAGTAAAGAACTTCAATAATTTTAATGTGTTAGAACGGAAAATTGGTGACGTCAGTGTGTGTTAAGCATAAAATCGTTATCATTCATATGATTTTTCAATTCGATACAGAACGCGTTTAAAAGAATTACTTGTTCATAGTAATTATTCTAGTGCCTATTTGATTTATCATCATCATCATCATCAGCCCATACATGTTCCAACTGCTGGGGCACAGGCCTCCTATGAGGGTTCAGGGCATAATCCACCACGCTGGCCAAGTGGGGGTTGGCAGATGTCACATGTCGTCGAACTTTTTTGATTCGTGGACATGCCGGTTTCCTCACGATGTTTTTCTTCGCCGTTTTAAGCAGTGGTATGGTTATCCACGTGTGCAGATAAATTGAAAATCAATTTATTTCCTGCACGCTCGCCCGGTATTGAACCCCGAAATATCGATTAAGTCCGAGGGTCTCACCACTGAGCCACCACTGCATTTTGATTTATAATATTGCCAAATAACTATAAATTGTAATACATGATATTTTTTTACAGGTTTAACTTAGGGATGAAAAGGTTGAGTTTATATACTAATGGGAGCAAAGTGAATCAAATAATATGCGCTTTTTTGAGTAAGTATCCTTTAATTATTATGGGAATTAATACTTTTTTATAGCATCGTCGGCAATGGAGCTGGTGGGTCACCTTATGGTAAGCGCTATCACGACCCATAAACATTTGGAGAGACGTAAGGTCGAATACAGGTCGATTAAGGCCTAACGCCTCAACGAATAGATTACCGATTTCAAATTGGAAAGGGATTAAGAAAGGATTGTAGAGAGGTACAAACGAAAGGACTGGGGAGTGTAAGGAAAAGGATATGGGTTTCCGTCTCCCCCAGCCACCGAACGAAACGTAGCAGTATACTTGTATAATACGAAATATAATACGTTAAATTGCAAGTGGTTTAGTACAGTTGACAATTTACAGTATCACGAGAGTCGTGTTGTTGTTAAAGTAACGTTTTCCACGATCTCACTGTAACATTGTAATAGTAATCTAGTCATTTTTAAAAATACACAAACGAATCATACAGAGCTGAGGTAACACACAAGCAATGTGTACTTTTTTTTTCAGTTTGTCTGCCCATTTTCACCTACGGAACGAGTATAGGATGGATGTCGCCAATGACGTTACTGCTACAGTCAAACAAATCCCCCAAAGGGGTACCCCTTACTGATGGAGAAGTAAATTTATATGTATACTAGCTGCACCCCGCGGTTTCACCCGCCTAAATCCGTATCCCGTAGGAATATCGAGATAAAAAGTTGCTTATATGTTATTTCAGTTGTCCAACTGTCTACGTACCAAATTTCATTGCAATCGGTTCAGTAGTTTTTGCGTGAAATAGCAACAAACACGCACATATCCTTGCAAACTTTCGCATTTATAATATTAGTAGGATAAGATTGGCATTACAGGAACAGTACAATATAAAAAAACAGAATAAATCCGAGATTATAGTGGAATATCGAATTTCGTTTTCACATAGGAGGCCCATTTCTCTTACCTCACCCTTCTCTGTTCATTCCTTCTAACCTCCAATCCTTTCCTTATCCTTCCCTTAAAAGCGGGCAGCGCATTCGCAGAGGCACTACCTCTGCGAATGTTCATGGGCGGTGGTGATCGCTTACCATCAGGCGAACCACCAGCTCAGTTGCCCGATATGGCATAAAAAATATATTTTATGTTGAGAAATTTTGAAAGAATAGAAAAAAATTTATCACTAGGCGGGATTCAAACCCGCGTTTTTTGCCAAACCGTAGCCGTCTTATTTATCAAGCATTCCAAGGTAAAAAAAAAATATTTTATGTTATCAATACATATTTCAGTGTGTCGATAAGGAAAACATACAATATGCATAAAATACATTACTGATATGAAATAACAGTTAATTTTTCATAATAAGAAACATAGTAAGTCGCATAGTGAAGATAACAACATGTTAAGTAATATTAGAATATATTACATAATCTATAGAATGTATTTTCTTTATTTTTTACTTCAACTTTATTTATTTTTTCAAAATTATTGCCTTATTCTTGCTTTGTTGTTGGATGTTTGTTTTCCTTTAAGATTGCCTGGTAGAGATCGCTACCTAGGGATAAGGCCGCTTTTTGCTAATTGTCTTAAGTTTTTTTCCTTAGGCCTTATCCTTACCTTCAGCTTTATAATATTAGTATAGATATTTACTCAACCAATCGCTCGAAGAATGTAGTCCATGTCACCCAGGAAAGGATTATTCAAATTTCTCCTGTTTTCGGAGCTCATTGGATACAAACACATAAAGCTCTCTTATATTCCTCTTTATAACATTTAGCTTGACTAGGTTCAGATTTCTTCATTGTAATATATTAATTATTGCTTTGTGCCATCGCGTACACGTTAAACATTCCTTTACAAAAAGGTTGCCTGGAAGAGATTGCTCTTGAGCAATAAGGCCGCCTTATAGTGCATATGTACCGGCATGGTCTTTTTTACAATGTCACCTTATTTTTCGGTGATATGTACTATAAATAATGAATAAAATAGTTATCAAATAATTCCAGATATCCTGGATGGCATCGTTACCATACCTATCCTGTGTGCCAGCCACGTATCTCATGGCATACTTGGGAGACCGGTTCGGAAGGAAGACCACGCTTCTATTCATGTCTCTGGCTGGAGCAGTAAGTATCATTTAATTGTATACTTGTTACCATTGTATATATTATTGCTATCGAAAATCTCGTGGTTTTGCCTCATAATTTTTAAGAAATACAAATTATTAGTACATTACAAGCCTTCCTTAATAAATGGATTATCGAAAATGAAAATTATCTTTCAATTCAAAACCAATAGTTTCTTAGATTAGCTCGCACAATTATATAAACAAAATTACGTGCATACAGATTGAACTAAACCGTGGCCTGTAATACAGTATGTAGCGCCAAAATCCTAAAGTACTTTTATTAATATTACGTTAAATTTGTGTTTTAATAATACGTATGTCTTAAGAAGGTATGTACACACACAATACAATACAATACACACACATACACACACAATATTTTAATAAAAACAGTACGGCTGAAAAACCGGCTGAATGTTCCAGAATTTTCGAGAATTCTGATTCGAAGATGACTGTTTCAGGCAATTTGGCTGCTCAAGCTATTTTCTATGAAAATATGGGTGTTCATCATTGCTCGCACCCTTGTCGGGATCATTATGGCCGGATCGTGTGTCACTTGTCCGACTTACATAAAGGAGATTAGTGAAGACAGTATAAGAGGCGCTTTGGGATGCTGGGTGAGCTCTTTTTATCAACATTAAAAGCTTTTTGAACGCTGTCGTGCTATTTTGATATTTAAAGAAAAAAATAGCTTTAAAAACTCACGCTAATCGTTTAAAGATTCCCATAATAGTAGGTAATTAAACTGTCATTATTATTGTAACATATGTAAAGGAAACTCCGCTGAATTCATGCTGCCGCTGTTACACGTTTGAAGAGGATAAAGAAAACACATGAACATACGAATAATAATTATAATTAAAACAAAACTGAACCGCCTTCAAAGGTCAGAACTGGACCAAATTTACATCAGACAGCACGAGAGGCAGCAGCGTTCAAATGAAATCGTTTCACCCAGTCGAAAGTTCTATGGTAACAAACATAAAAAAACACAGTAGAATTAAGAACCTCCTTCTTTTTTGGAAATCTGGAAAACACATTTACAGCAGCTCGACTCATGACAATTTTGACATCCATTCCAGGGAGCACTTTTTGCCGGCACGGGCAGTCTATTTGCCTACATCATTGGCGACCTATTGACTTACAATACGATCTTATGGGTGTTCTTAGCGATACCTGTATTACATTTTGTGATGTTCCTTGCTATGCCGGAGTCACCTTCGTATCTAGTGAAGAAAGGAAGAGTGGAGGTAAATTCAAAATCTAATTGGAATTTTTACTCTAATCAGGCTAATATATATGTAAGTTAATCGATGGTGTCTTTCCTTTTAAGTTGTTTAATAGAAATTTATGAATTTATAAAAACATTTGTTTGATGGTAAGCGATCATCACTGCCCATTACTGCTGTCATAAACCAGCGTTTGGATGATGTCCCTTTCAACATTGAAATATGGTAAAGTTAATAATAGAAATCATTGTTTTAGGAAGCAACCTGTGCACTAGCTTGGCTCCGGTGCAGAAGTTCTGTGGACACCGTGATACATCACGAAATAGAAGTCATAATGAAAGAACAGAAAAGAGACGAAGAGAATAAACAATTCATGTTGAAAAGCATACGTAAGATTCTTTTATAAAAGGCCCACTTAATTCTAATTTATCCGTCGTATAGCTGTTATTAACTGAAACAAAGTTGTTCTGTCTTCGCGCCATTTTCCTACAAGCTGAAGCACGTTTGATTTTCCATAAATTTTTTGACATTTCCTATATTAAAATTCAACGCACATGATACATCAAATATTAAATAGGAGTGAAGTAAAGATAGACGATCAATAATATAAAAGTTTCATCATCATCAACACCAGCTCATATTAATGTTCCCACTGCTAGGGACACAGGCCTCCTATGAGGGTTCAGGCCATATCCACCACGCTGGCCAAGTGCGGGTTGGCAGATGTCACATGTCGTCGAACTATATACAAGTTTATTAACAGTTAATCTGGCGAAGCTTGTGCTGTGCGGAAGCGGTTCTTCTGTACCTATTGATTCTATGGTAATACTAACAGAACGTTTATATTTCAGTAACAGACAAAATTCTCTTCAAGGCCTTTCAAATAGCCTTAGTCGCCGCTTTGTCCAGGGAGGTATGTGGTGCAGTTCCTGTACTGAACTTTGCTGGAGACATCTTTAACTTGGCCTCGAAAGAGGACACGGGATTGGTGCTCAGTCCGAACCAGCAGGCCATGATGCTTGGTGTAGTGCAGCTCAGTGGGTCACTTCTAGCGTCTAGTGTGGTTGAGAGGTTTGGTAGAAAGGTGAATTTATACAAATGTAAAATCACAGAAGAATTTCTTTACATTTTATCAGTTAATCTGAAAATCAGCTTGAAAATAGTTTTGTTAAGGATAGTCCAAATATCAAGGAAGACTATAAATAAGCGATTTAACATCATAATAAAAAATAATTAAAAACCGTAAAATTATTTCCTTGTACACCCCTATGTACATCACGTAACATATAAAGATTTCGTAACAAAAAGTGGTGCTTTTTTCAAAATTTCAAAAAAGGAGGAGATTCTCCATTTAACTTTATTTTTCTGTTTGTTAACTCATTACCTTTTACTAGGTGAACCGACCTTGATGATTCTTTTTATATTCAACAACTTCTCATGTCCCATTTAACCCTTGGCATGCCTGGTAGGGTCTGTCAGACCCACACCAACGCGCGAACCGTTGTAGTTCATTTAAATTTGAATTTCGAGCCTCACCGTTTTTAGTAGCTGGCCGTTACTAATCGCGGAATGCCCTCCACCCGCTTCCTCAGTCCGCAGTGAGCTATCAGCGTAAAAGGACTTGCGTAAAGTGCCTCCGGGTCCCACAGACCCCACCAGGCATACGGCGTGACTTTATTTTGTAAGTATTAATTTTTCTTTTTTCTTATAAATATTGGAATTTGTCCGTTAAATAATATTAGTTTGTACATTACATTATCCTATTTTATTTTTTTTCAGTTTAATCATGAATAAACAACTAACAGACTAGAACATAGCAAGTTTATTATTCCAAGAGTTGGATGTTGAAGACTTAGCTGCATTTGATTCAAGTGGAGAAGAGTTTGACGAAGATGATACGTTTGTCCCGCGAAAAAAGATCGGAAAACCCAGTACATTTGTGAGACATGTAGTTGTCACATTTGTCTTCTCTACTCGATTTTTCAATGCGCAAAGTGTTACCGAACAAAGCTTTACAAAGTGTAAATGCAAGGGATGAAGACTAATTATTTTGTTATTAAGATTAAGTATATGATAGTGCCTCACACTGGATTAAAGTCTGATTATGATCTCAATACTTTTGATACTAATTATATGTTAACAAAGTTATAGTCACGAAATTTTGCTTAAAAATTTGAGTTAAACTTTAATTTCCAATATTTTAATAAAGTTGATTAATTTCTAATATGATTTTTTTACTATCTCTTTTTTGCCCTTTAAACATGCGTCTTGAATCATTAAATCACCTAACATAATAAAATTTATTGAAAAAAATGCTATTTTGAAATCGGGGTCTGAGAGACCCACCAGGCATACAGTGTAACTTATGCCCACCAGGCATGCCAAGGGTTAAATTTGGTCTAGTTCTGACAATTTAAAGCGGTCTCTTTTTTGCAAAAATAATGTCTCAAATACTAAATACCACTTAACATTATACTAATAATATGCATTTAACAATTCAAATTGTTATATTATTGCACCATAACTGCAATAATGATTCTACCACTCCTTTTAAAACCAATATCTTGCCTTCCAGAGGCTTATGATCATAACCTGCCTCGCATCTGGCCTCAGCATGTGCCTGCTGGCCACTTGGTTCCTCATCACCGACTTGAACGTCATCACCTCAGCCTGGATACCCGTCATCACGTTATGTGTATGCATCTTCTGTGATGCAGCTGGGCTTATGCCCATATCTGTGGTAATCACGGGTGAAATATTCTCTTATAAGGTGAGTTTTATAGATTTATGATCATGCCTGTTTATCCTAAAATCTGTCATTAATCACACTATTCACATCTCTAATACTACTACAGTATTATACTCATTATAATATTATAAATGTGAAAGTTTATTTGTTTGGATATTTGTCCGTCAATCACGCTGAAACTACTAAACGGATTTTGATGAAATTTGGTATACAGACAGGGTATGAGGTGACTTGAGTGATAGGATACTTATCCCGATTAAATGCTCCCTTGGGGTAAATCAGGAATCTTGATATCCGAGAGGAGCAGGGACGAGCGTCTAATCAATCATTAAATAACCATGATGTATTCTTTTTCTTCTTCACAGTATCGTGGGTCAGTATTAGCAACAACGATGGCGATCGCTTCCATAGCTGACTTCTTCCAATTGCTATTCTTCAAGCCTCTTGCGAAATCAATAGGAGTCTACGCAGCGTTTTACTTCTTCGGCACTATGTGTCTTTTGACAGCATTATACGTCATATTTAGAGTTCCTGAAACAAGGAATAGAAGTCTGGAAGACATTTACAATGATTTACGACCAAAGCAAGAGAGGATAGTAGGAAGAAAGGACGTTGGGTAATAGTGTAGAATTTAAAATGACTTTCTTGTAATAGTTGATAAGTCTTTTGTAATAATGTTGAATGTGAGTTGAAGATTAACCAACTTAATGAAATGGCTCCGTTGTGCGCTGAGTTTGGTACTGATCTGACGTAAATATATCCTGGAGCAAACTGTACTGGGCAAATCGCAATTTCATTTTAAATTAAATAGCTTATAGACGGCAAATTATGGATCCTTTCAAAAATGTTGTTTCAGTAAATGTAGTAACAGGCAATTGGTAGAAATTAGTTGTGACTGTTTTAAATAATGTTATTTCGATATTTTTGAGATAATACATACAGAGGTAAATCATTGACGATGTTTTGCTTGTTTTTAGATATTATGTTCCTATTTATATTAGCATAGGTATTGTATATTGTGCATTTAATAACTAGAGGCTATACATTTTTATAAATTTAAATTAATTTTCCTATTTTTAACACCGACCCATTTCTTTGTTTTATTTATTATTTTACCTTTTAATTTTAGGAATATGACTTTTAAAAGTTATTTTTACGTGTTGATTTTGTAAATGACGTTGCATCAAAATCCGCCCAGCTGTTTTGATGATCGGAATATCCAAAAAATCATAATTTTAAAAAATGACTAAAAAGACATATCTAACATGTTTTTTTTATCTTAAATGTATAAAAAACGGATAGCATAAAAAAGCTGTTTTATAATCTCACATAATTTCCATAAAAGTCTAATTAAAATGTATCAGTATGTAATTATATTAAAATGAAAAGCATTTTAATTAAATTAATTAAACAGACTGATTAAAGAAATAAATATGTACGTACATGTTTGTACGTACATTCTTATTATTTTAAAATTTCACTGCAAAATATTTTTGTGTTTTTTTTTTTATTTTAATAAGTATTGTGCATTTAACAATTAATCATTTTTATTGTTAAATGTAAAAATGAAAACTTTTTTATCACCTTATGTAAAATTAAACCAATGGAGAAGCTACTGAAAACTTTAAAAATCAAATATAGAAAAAAATAAAACGTATTGAGAATGAGAGATGTTTTCTTTAATAGACTTCCAAACCACTCAAACGTCCATGGGCGGTGGTAACGTTCACCATCAGGCGACCCATTCCACTACCGACGATGACATAAAAACATCGGAACTATGAATCAACAGCAGTCCCTCACCAGGAAATTTTTCTTAGCTTAGAAAATGATTCGTATTACCAGTGGTAAACGGTAAAACTTTTTCATGACGATTCAAAAGTGCTTCTAGAAGAATCGAATGGTAAAACTATGTCATGACCATTCAATAGTGCTTCTAGAAGAATCCAATGGTAAAACTATGTCATAAATAATTGAATAAACAAATGTTAGTTTTATATGGGTTCATATAAATTAAATTTTACGTACAAATAGCTGTTTAAATGTATTTACAAAGTGATAAATTCAATGAAATTGTATTTAACGATTCCGTTTCTCGTGTTTTTGTCACATTTTAATGCCTTCATTATTATGTTTTATTACTTGGTGTCAAACGAAATTTATTTTACCTTTACGTTACCTAATAAAATATTTGATAATTGATCGAAAAAAAATATATTTATGTATTAAAAATCCGATGCCGATTTCGCCTGTGTAGTTGACAAGTCAGGGATAAAACTATCTCATGTCCAGTCCCACCTCTGCCAATTGTTATCTAAATCGGTACAGCCGTTCCTGAGTTATAAAAAGTTCACCTAACACGAACTTATTATGTATACAAAAATATATTTATATTACCCAAAAACTACAATACAATAACCAAAGAACAGCGAATTGCAGATTAATTACAAATGTGTAAATTTATTTAGTTCTAACAACTGTGTCGTGTTGTGCAGTCGTGAATATGAGTACTAGGATATTATTCCTTGGAAGTAAAATCAACCAAATATTATGTGCTGTTACGAGTAGGTGTTGTGGAAAATTTTCTATTACATTATTTATAATCTGTACTAATATTATATAGCTGAAGAGTTTGTTTGTTTTAACGCATAAATATCAGGAACTACTGGTCCGATTTGAAAAATTCTTTCAGTGTTTGATAGCCAATTTATTGAGGAAGGCTATAGGCTATATATGTAACACGGGCGAAGCCGGGGCGGACAGCTAGTCTATGTATGTAGAAAAACTTGTAAAATGATGGATGAATTCGAAAATAGAGGAGGTCATTTTGTGCTTGTTACCTCAGAACTTTCGTCTGGGTAAACTGTTTTACCGGCATCTTATGGTTGTGAAAAATCTTTTCTACTCGAGCTAGCACGGTATTCGAATTTAGAACCTCCTTTCGTGAAGTCGGTATTAAAAGTAACGAATACAATAACTTATTTTAAATAGTTTTTGGTACAAACTGACCAATTAACACCAAGCAAGTATAACGTATAAATTATGTTTAAAAATATGTTTGTATTATGAAATTAATATTTCGCATAGGTAATTAATACGCTTGTGAAGGAAAACATTGAGTGTGTCGAATTTTTATTTAATTTGACACACTTAATCGGCACACGTATACACCACACGCATGTCACACTATGCCTAATTATATCTACTTCCTACTAATATTATGCGAAAGTTTGTAAGGATGTGTGTGTGTTTTTTGCTCTTTCACGCAAAAGCTATTGAACCGATTGCAATCGGACGGAGATTCTTATGATTCGCTTTTTACTTGAACCCACGTGGTCCCATTTATTCTTAGTCTTGTCATTATTAGATTACTTGGTCATTACTTTTGATAAAAATAATTATAAATTAATAAGACTCTTATTTAAATTCTTAGCAGCTTTATGAAAGTTTGGTGAATTCATATGTTCATTATTAATATTATTTATTTTAGGTACATCATTTAATAAGCATTGAGCATTCCTCCTGAACTAATGTATCAAATTGAAACTATGGCTAGTATTAAGATAACTAACTGAAAAATATCGTCAAATCGACAAGCCTTGTCTTGAAGTCAATTAATAACCACTAGTATAATATTGAAAATGTTTGTTCCTGTGTTATTGTTAGAAAGAAGAAAATAAAAGAACCGTGGGAATGAAAACACAAGCACTGGTGTTAGTTAGTCTGGCATGGAACTTAAATCTATATATCTCCTGTATTATGTTATCTATGTCTTCACGTAATAAACAACGCTTCTCATAAAATTACTTTTGTACAAAAAGTAATTAACGTCACACAATTAAGAGTTTATCGAATTTTATGTTCTGTTTTTAGTAAACAATTTTTGGAATTTTTCCACTTAAAAAGTTTGTTAAATAATGACTTGTGATAATAATTTGTTAATTTGAATGAGAAAACGTTTATATGAAAACTAAATCATCTTTCAATGATAAAATGATTTGATGATGATGATGGATGATGATTCACAAAAGAAAACAGCAACCTTGTTATAATTGAAATTAATATAATAACGAAAACTAGTAACACTGAATTCTGATTTTATCTACAATAATGAAAAGTATCTATTATTTATTATGGTGCAGGGTGACCGTAGTTGGTGGTTGGTGGTTCGCCTGATGGTAAACGATCATCACCGCCCATGAACGCTCATGAAAAAGCATTTTCCGCTTTTAAGGGGTGAAGGATTAGGACAGCATTGACGACGTGAGAAGAGGGGAATCTTATCGGTCTTCTCTTTACATTGCGTTTATTAAATTTATCACTTCTTAGTTCATAGCACGAAGTGTTAATAACGTTCCATTAACACTTCGTAAAACGCTTCTTAACAAGATGCATTTCTTTACAGTTTGCTTGCCCGTGTTCAGTTATGGAAACAGCTTGGGGTGGATGTCCCCTATGGCTCTGTTATTGCAATCAGAGGATTCACCAAGAGGAGAACCACTCCCTGATATAGAGGTATACTGCGTCTACTCCAATCATTTGTCGTTTATCGTATTTAGCTTTCTTCTTAAGGACTTCTGAGTTAACAAAATTTTCCTATTCTCAATTTAAATTTTTACCAGCATTACTCCGCGGCTTCACCTACTAAGTTTGAATACGCTAAAGAAGTAATGACAAACTCTCGATAGATATTGTTCATGGATTAAAATTTTAATTATTATTTAACTTATCGGTCAAAGCCATCTTTTAAAAACTAAAACAGCGAACTTGTTTTTATCACGTTTTCAATTTAAGAAATGTGTAATTGAAAAATAGAATTTTAAAAAGTGTTTTTCGTTGCTATTAGGCGGCGTAAAGTATGTCATGATATATCAGCTATTGATAAGTCTATCATGGTTAAGAAAGTATTAACTTATTTTACGTTATACGATTGAATGTAAAAAGATCAAAGAAAATTAATTTTTCTTGTCATGTCTTCATTATTTCCCATGACAAAGTCGACCTTTCACTAACGAACCTAAACTTCCACGTGGTTGATAGAAAGCTATTATTTCTTAGATATCCTGGATGGCGTCTGTACCATACTTAGCGTCGGTACCTCTATACTATTTGTTGGCATTCACTAGCGATCGATACGGAAGGAAAAGCACACTGCTGGTCTCTGCTATTGTAGGATCTGTGAGTATTATGCTTTTAAGTGAAGTCCCGTGTCCTCTGGTAGAGTATGGGGTGGTCTGTGTGACTGATCAATTTTCTTCTGGGCAAGTAGGTGATCAGCCTTCTGTGGCCTGCCAGACTGAGACATTTTTTTTGTTCCTCACCGGGAATCGAACCTAGATCGTAGTACCTTCTAAGAATTATATTAAAAAAAAGCTATATGACCATCTAATTGCAAGAAATAGACCAAATTTAAATGGGACCACAACAGCTGTTATATAAAAAAGAGTCATCAAAACTGGTTCCCTCAGTAATGGAATAAAGAATCTTCTCTATGATACACAAATTGCCCTATGTTTTCTGCTGTTGAGGACTTTCTGTTTCAACGCGCTTGCTCATTATTATAATAATTTCATTTAGATTTTCTGGTGATTTCTCGCAAAGATACCTAATTGAAAATTACGATAAAAAAATCTAAAATCTAAATTACATTTCAAAAAGAGTTCCGTAAAAAATACAATAGGGTTGATATACTACCCTGAATTAAACTTTTAACTAGAGTCCCGTAAGCAAATTAAGGCAAACTTATTCCATCAGACATCTTTCATTTTTATTTACCAATTCAACGATCGTCCCATAACTTTGTCCTGTCGCTCTCGGCGGAGCGGTCGTGGTCACCATGTGGTATCAGGGGTGGATGTCACGCTTCACGATGTTTCACCATCTCGGCCTGTTCCCTGTTATTCTGCCACACTCGTGCAACGCACCAGCAATAGGCGATTTAATCTGATCGATCCACCGATATTTCTCTGTCTCTGTATGCAGGGTATCTGGATACTCAAGCTGTGCTCCACAAGCTTCTGGGCGTTCATCATCGCTCGTTGCTTGATTGGTGTGGTGATGGCGGTATCCTTCGTCACGTGTCCCGTGTACATCAAGGAGATCAGCGAGAACAATATCAGAGGAGTGTTGGGATGCTTTGTATGTATTTTGACTGTTTGTAATTGTTGTATATTTCGTTATAACAAGCATTTGTTTCACCTGGGTTTGTCCGTGGTACGTGGATCATATATACATTATAGCACTTAGATCACGTATATAACCAACGGTAAAAGAATCATTGATATCTGTCCAGTAGATCCTAACATTAGCGCATTCAAACAAACACCTTAGCATTATATTAAAGCCAGAGGGCAAAAGTCTACTTGAAAATGTTTGCCTACGATTTCATGAGCTGGTTTAACCGCGAGGCACAGTTGTAGAAATTTATAGACGTTTTTTTTTTTGCTCTTTCACGCTAAAACCTCTCTCTTTGGGATCCGTATAAAATTTGGTTCCGTGATATTTAATAACCTGGATTAGCACATATGATATATTTTAGGGTACATCGCGAGTGAAATCGTAAGTTCCAGCCAGCATTATTTGTTGTACTTGTTATGTATTTTCTTTTTGCTGTATATTTTTTAAATCACACTATTTCGTCAATTAAATGTTTCTTTCTAATATGTAAGCCTATTTGAAATTAAATTGTTTAAACAGGTGGTAAAAATACGTCATTTCATTTCAAATAGTTTTAAGTCATGGCATTTCATAGCGATGTTTACATACTGAATAGATTGCTTAATAAAACTTATAAGTAACTAGCTGTGCCCTGCGGTTTCTCCCATGTCATGCATGGTGTTATGTATATATATAAATTTTCGAATCGGACCAGTAATTCCTGCGATTAGCACGTTCAAACAAATAAGGTTTACAGCTTTATAATATTGGTTAACGTTGATAATTTAATTTTAAATTTTATAGCATTGCAATGCTTTATAATGACAAATTTTGAAAGAATAGAAAAAATTTGATCACGAGGTGGTATTTTGTTCGAAAATTTATCAAGGTTAATAATGTTCACGATTTATGATTCCAGCCCGCTGTTTTCTACACTGGTGGAAGTTTGTTTAACTACATAATAGGAGATATGCTGAGTTATCGTACAATACTTTTGGTGTGTGTTAGCATATCCCTGGTCGGATTCCTGCTTTGTTTGTCCTTGCCAGAATCTCCGTCATATCTTGTGAAGACTGGAAAAATTGAGGTGAGACGAAAAAGAGAGAATAATTTCATGGCCCCTTTGCCTCACCCAAACTATTTTTGATCGATTTTCTTAAAAGAGAAAGAGAGAAATGATATCAAATTCAAATAATCTATAATAATATCCAAATTAATGCTTAGAGTTAAGTACGGAAAAATCATCTCAAGCGATAATTGCTGAAAAAAATTAAAGTGAAGGTCAAGGTGATAGGTCAACTATAATATTACAATATGTACACAGCTCTTAATGAGCAAGCAACGTAAATTTTACGTCTCAAATACCTTGCTAAAAGACTTAGCAGCTTCTATCAAAATAAACGTTAACTCGTCTGAATTTTTTTTTGGCTTCTCATCTAAAAAATTGCTCTATTTCTTTTTTTTGACACTTTAAGGTATTCAACTTATAAATATCATAACGCTAAAATACAATGACTAATATAATGACGTGATTTTAGGAAGCTCAAAAAGTACTCCTTTGGCTGAGAAGACAATCAACAGTAGATGATGGAATTCAACAAGAGATCGAAGTGATCAAGGCGGAACAGAAAAATGATGAAATGTCTAATAATGAGTCGTTAATAAAGACAATTTGTAAGTTAAATTGCCATATTAAATTTTCTGCGCCACGTGGTTGCACCTGTGGACAAAGATGCTAACAAAATCAAGTATTTCTAAGTTTATAAGTTTGGCACATAAGTTGGCACATGGCACTGCAAAGTATAATCAAAATTCAAAAAATTCAATCCAAAATAAAACAGTTTTCGCGTGAAAGAGTTACAAAGATATTTATATAAATATTATATACACTTACGAGCTTCCGCATTAAAATTACTTTTAGGGTTTCAGGATTAGTAGGATAAATATCAATTAAATTAGAGAATAAGTAAAGGTCAAGCTAATATAAAATTTTTGAAAATTACGACTGCTTAAATAACATAATGTTACTCTAGCCTCTAAACTATCTCGAGACATAAAAAAGCTATACAATAGCTCCATCGCGACGTGAAAGAAAGACAAATAAACAAACATATTTTCGCATTTATAATCTTCCAGTTCTGTTATATATAGTCAAAACTAAAGTCAGAACTATTACTATGTAATAATAATTTACGAATATAAAATGTTTCTTAATGTTTTTGCTTCTAAGGTATAAAATACAAAAATTTTCAGTAACCGACCGAATCCTCTTCAAAGCATTTCAAATAGCCATGATGGCAGCTTTAGCCCGAGAGGTCTGTGGTGCTGTACCAGTCAACAATTTTGCTGGAAATATTTTCCAAGAAGCTGCTTCAGGAACTAAACTGGTATTGAATCCAAACCAGCAAGCCATGATGCTGGGTTCTGTGCAATGTTTGGGATCAATTCTTGCGTCGAGCCTTGTGGAGAAATGTGGGCGAAGAGTGAGTACATTTGATAGTAAATGGATAGTTTTTAATTTTGAAAGGCCATGTGTCTCATTATACTTTTCCTAATAGATAGATAACGATACAATAGAAGACAATTTGAATTGGAACTCATGTTCTTGAAACTTAATGGCTCAAAGTAGAGGGCGCAACACCTGTCTTGCGACATGACATTGATACCTTAAATTTTACATACCTATAACTGTATTCAACGATTACCATTATAGATAAATATAGCCTTGTGTCCTTTGTTATTAATGCATGTTCATTTCGATACTGTTGCAATATTTGAAATTTCTCCTCTTCAGCCTCTCCTCTTCATAACATGCATCATATCAGGTCTAAGCATGTGCCTGCTGGCGTCTTGGTTCGTACTGAAAGACTTCGACATCCACGCTCCATCCTGGATCCCCGTGACTACTTTGTGTGTTTGCATCTTCTGCGATTCAGCTGGATTGCTACCTCTTGGCACCGTCATTACGGGGGAAATATTCTCCTTTAAGGTATACCTTTCTTTAAATAAATATTTATCTAATCGTCGGTACGTACTGATTTATTATTAGGACACAAATAGTGTAAAATTAATTATAATTTGGGTGAGACAGTTGTTTTTAAATTCCGTATTTAGATATACCTGGGTTACGCTAAGATAGTAGGTCAGTTCAGGTAAGTGAAGCACCTATTTTCGATTTAGATTTTAAAACAATCAGAGAAACAGTATAGTGCATCTCTATCCCCATACGCCACAACGGGGCACTGGATTTCGCTTTATTTTAACATTACTTAATATTTATTTAATGATTCATTATTAAAATACATGCGTGATTAGTTTTATCAATTAAATCAAATGTGTATTCTCGGAAAACCTAATCTTATCGTCATTCTCTATTTCCGATGCATTACAATCAAATGAGTTTTTGGAATACTCACAGTCACCCTAATTCTGTAATACGTAAAAATTATGTGTCTGTTTTTACTCAAAACTGAACTGAATTTATGGGAAGAACATAGATGAGTTTATCAAGATAACATATTTAAAACAAAAATTTAAATCGCCTTATAGCTGTTAGAGCTAGACCAAATTTAAATGGGCATCTGTTACCATTTAAAATAATAAACAGCCTTTTTTGGAAGTTGAAAATAAAAATAGATATAAGTGTGACCTTCACAGTATCTACGTTCCAAATAAACATTATTTATTAATCTAGAACCGCTGGAAAGTGAGCATTTTCATAAACAGACAATTATCTAAATGCATATAAACTCGTGAACTCCTTACAGTATCGGGGCACAGTGCTAGCGACTTCCATGGCCTTCGCATCACTGATAGACTTCTTCCAAGTTCTTTTCTTCAAACTGCTGGCGGGTGCCATCGGCGTGAAGTTTCCGTTCTATATATTTGGAGCTATGTGCTTACTCACAGCGCTGTATGTGATTCTGAGTGTACCAGAGACTAAAACTAGACCTCTGGATGAAATTTATAATGATTTACGGAGCAAAAAGGAGAAGAGAGAACCAGAATTGCAGAATGAGTACATATCTAGATTCTAAAGGACTGATGGAGTTGTGATATTAGGAAGGACCATCTAATGTTATAATCTAAGCTTTTGGATTAAAGTTAATTGGCATTCAGAATAAATTTCGATGTTTATAGCTACATCTCATATCGAAATCCATACAACGGTTTGAGCTGTAGGACGTACTAATGAAATGGTCATAGTCACATACATGTATCCATACGATAGAAAACCATGACCCACCTTCTGGCATTGTTGGATTAAACTGAATCTTACCAATATAGAAAAAAGGAGAACTAACTAAATTTGGCTATCTCGTAAATAGTCTATATTTTAACTATTATTCAAACATTGAATTCGATCCAGGAGGTTACCATGACGTCTTAACGATATTTCTTTAAATCTTCCCGTTTCGCTATGTAGCTAAGCAAGTTATAGGTATATTTAAAAATTTGTAAATAAGACATATTTAATTGAACAATCAATCAATCAATCAATCAAGGAGAAGAAGTCAATGCTATTCTTATTAGTATGTAAATATTTATTTGTTTATTTATTTATTACCACTTTATTGTACAGTGCACATACAGTAAACAAAAACCAATAAACAATATCTACTGTACAATTTGGCGGTAAATAATAAGATGAATATAGAATTGATAATTTTAGAAAAATCTTACAGTTCTGACTTTAGGTGATACAGATTTGATTATAGTTTAACAAAAAACCAAAACCGGTATCATCATCAATGCCAAAAAAAACAAACGAATTAGCAACCTCTTTTTTAAAGTCGGTTGAAAAACACTTTGGAATATTGACAGAATCGTCAATCGTCGATGTATTCTTTTTTGTATTTTATATTGGAATGTCTAATAATATGTTAATAAACTGTTATTTTTGTAATATATATGGTGTTTTATTTGTCCTCACTACTTTCTTTTTTAGCTAGATTTAGCTCATATATAATATGTAAAGCAGTGGTGGCTCAGTGGTGAAGACCTCGGACTTAAAATCGATAAGCCGGGGTTCGAGACCAGGCGAGCATGCAAGAAATAAATTGATTTTTCAATTTATCTGCACATGGATAACATCACCATTGCTGAAACATGTGAAGGAAAACATCGTGAGGAAACCGGTATGGCCAAGAATCAAAAGTTCGACGGCATATGACATCTGCCAACCCGCACTTGGCCAGCGTGGTGGATTGTGGCCTGAACCCTCATAGGAGGCCTGTATCCCAGCAGTGGGAAAATGTATGGGCTGATGATGATGATCATATAAATAAACGTGTGCGTGTGTGAAATATCTGCATTCTCAAAATTATTAATTTCATAAAAATCGAGTATTTATTCACGATCAAAAATCAATCGTCCAATATTTGTCCGTGCCAACCGTTGCTTAACCTCTTATTTTAATATTTGTCGCTAAATCGGCAACAAACATACATTTCTAAGAATTTAATTATCCAACTGTCACGGTTCATCAGATACATCTGGTGACAGACGGACGGATAGACAAACAACAGACAGACAGCGACCACCCATACCTTTTTACCCTATGCACTTATTATTATATGCAATGGGTACGGAACTCTTGTAAAAGAGAGGATTGAGAAATTTTGAAAGATCCGTAAACCAAACCGTAGCAACGCTTAGCCTCAAAAAAACGCGGGTTCGAATCCCGCCTCGTGATAAAAAAATTTCTATTCTTTCAAAATTTGTCATTTATAAAGCATTTCAATGCTATAAAACGAAAAATTAAAAGAGAGGACTTTTCAATCAATCACACGTAGTGAAAATCTTATATTTTTAATTACAATTTACATATAAAAAGCATTCTATCACCATGTAGGAAGGTCTTTACAATTTAATATGTAATGTGAAACTATCAATTATAGATGTCATTCTTCATCGCTTAATATCAACTGAGAAAAATAGCATTAATTGTTCTAATTAACAATTGGAGATGATAGCGTGACGATTATTTGTTTCAATTGAAATGCCTCTCTTCATATCCAAATACAACAACTCCCGTGAATTAGATAACTATATAGAGATCACACTATGTTAAATGAAATAAATAAAAATACATAAGCTTTTATTTCTCGCATATAGCCTAATTGGAAAAATTATGTATCCTTAAAAGTAATTTTTGGAGATAATAATAAAAATAAAATTTACTAAAGTTATGCTACCTTAAGTTTATTATTGATTCGGTTTGAAATTTCACTTTGTTATTGTACGGTAGTTTGATTTTACACGAGTATACATTTAGAAATTAAAGACTTGTGTCTCCACGTACCACACTTGAAAGTGTTCACGTCGGGTTAAATAATATATGAATAAATCGCGTTTAAAATCCGTTAAAAGTCTTTAATTTCTGATTTTCTTTATTGATTTCTTCCTTTCATATGTACGCTGCCACTGTCAGAGGTCAATGTGGTGTCCACTAAAAATCAGTGGCGAATCTAAGTTGCATCCATGTGACTCGACTCTCATATCACTGTATTCTTAGTTATATACTTTTGTTTTAATTCTTTACTGGTAATTATTAATGTGTTTTCTTTCTTATTGTGATTTACGTCTTTCTTACTTAATCAATCCAATCGTATTATGTACTTTTATTTATTATGGACGACCATGACTTTTTAAATTTTCTCCTCGTCTTTATTTAGGTTGCCTGGTAGAGATCGCTGCCAGCGACAAGGCCGCCTTCTGTGCATAGTTTTCTTATATTACTATGTTTTGATTACATTCTATATGGTGTACAATGAATAATTTTTTCATTCAAATTAATGAAAAATTCCAAATATTCATTCATTCAACGATGATACGATGATATATTATGAATGATCGTTTATTGCAAATTGTAATAGAACTATGACATATGTGGTAACCGTTTGAAAAAGTCGCACGGGCAGTGTGGCGTCTATAGTGAAAAGACCATATAATATGTATTTTCTGAATGTTGCATTATTACTTCGTACTATATTCTTATATAGTTTCGATTCTTCTGTAACAATAACAAACATATTAAAAGAGCAACTACAGAGTTTCTAGGCGGCTCTTCTCTGTAGAAACTGCTTTCCAAACCGGTGGTAAATGTTAAAACTATGTTATGACGATTTAAAACTGCTTGTATAAGAAATATAAATGAATAAATAAATGTTTAAGTTTGAGTTTAATCCAGCAATATCAAAATAATGTGATTAAAAAACGTATGAATTTACCGCCAAAAAGACTGCCAGCACTATCCCACAGATATATAATACAAGATATACAATACTAGCTTTTGCCCGTTGTTAACTCGGAGTAGTTTAATATATATTATTATTATACATATAATCCTTCCTCTTGAATCCCTCTACCTATTAAAAAAAACCCATCAAAATCTGTTCCGTAGTGTTTAAGATTTAAGCATACATAGGGACAGAGAAAGCGACGTTATTTTGCACTATGTAGTGACTATGGGTACGCAACGCTTTGATGGGTCGTCGAAAAAATCAAATTTTAGTTTAGCATCCGGTTGAATATTAGTATTTTCCGTCCTACCTCACGAAGCCTTATGGCTTTGTTAAAGTTTTTTATACAAACTTTGTATAAATTTGAAATCACTACATAGTATAGAACAAAGTCGCTTTCTCTATCCCTATGTCCCTACGTGAGCTTAAATCTTTAAAACTACGCAACGGATTTTGGTCATTTTTTTTTGTGGACATAGTTATTCAAGAGGAATGATTATATGTTAATAACACCTACTAAAATACGAATTTAACACGTCCGAAGCCGCTGGCAAAAACTATTAAATATATAAAAAGAACGAGAACTTAGCGACCGTCATAGGTGCGCTATGATGCTGAATTTGATTTCATTATTAATGATTTGATAAAGACAGTATGAATCAAACATACCAACTGGTATGTTCCCAGATATACGATAGGTGCATTCCTTATCAATACTCAAGACGTTTTTGTAAAAATCTTCACACGTTTTGACGAAAATTATGATGTTAACTAAGTTCTTCAGCATCCAGATAGATACAAATACCTGAATCAGCTTTTCGAGATCCTAAAAGAGGAGCAAAAAATAAGAAAATTATTTTGATAGACTTCTTATATAAATGAGACCAAAGTATATAAGAGAATTAAAGAGTACTCACATATTTATTCGAATACTGGCCCAGTTTAGCAAATTCAATGTATGTTTGTATATTAATCAAGCTGTGTATAAATGTATCAGTAACTAGCCAAAATATCTGAAAACAACTTATATTCATTAAAATTAAAAGTCATTTTATCACTCACAGAAAACTGCTAATTCAAGGATATTTTGTATGGAATAGAATACTAGTAAAATAAAGAAATAGCTGGAATAAGCTCGTTAAAAATTATTAAAGGAACTTTATGGTAAAATCGTAATGTAATGCGAACAACTTAAAAAAAACAACCGACAAATAAAAAAATCCATCATTCGATACAAATAAGTATTTTTATTTATTAATTTATTATTATTTAAAGTACGCTTTATCCGCAACTTCTTTCGTGCGGTGAAGCTCTGGAACGTTTTACCAGCTACGGTGTTCCCGAACAATTACGACATTGGGGCCTTCAAGAAAAGAGCGTATATGTCCCTGAAAGGCTGGCAAAGCACCTGTAACACCACTAGTGTTACAAGTATTTATGGGCGTTGGTGACCACTTAACATCAATTGGCCCACCTACTCTCTTGCTTGCGCTGCCATAAAAAAAGGATACATAATCCTTTTTTATGAAACCACGGTAAAATTGATTTTTTATTGTCACAATATAGATATTTAACTGATGGTCATCTGATGGAACTATAGACGCCGCCATATTGGCCTCAGCCGCTCTGACGAGCGCTATTCAATGTATCCCCTCTCCGCGGCCGACCGTCACGCGACATGCGACACAAAGACCAGAAAAAGATGTAATAAAAGTTTCTTATTAAAGTAATTAGTAGATAATAATCACCGGCATTTGGAAGGTCGTCTTGAAATAGTCATACGCCTTCAAAATATCCACATAACTAATGAACATTGACTCATAAATGTCACGTCTGCTATCCTTCTTCGGATGATCACCGTGAATTCTTAAATACTCCAAACTTTCGCCCCAATAACACAAAACATTATTCACCAACTTCAAAAGTCGAAACGCACTACATATTTTAATATCGAAGTAAATATTCGCGAAAACAGCAAAGAACACAGTGAATGTAAAATAGGACTTGAAAAAAAATAACGTAATTAAAATGAAGAAGGAAAACGCAAAGACAAAGCTGACGAGTTGAATCCAGTTGCAAATAGTGTAGGTTTTTAACTTGTTATTAAATGAAAACGAATTGGAAGCCTTTTGAATGTTCATGATTAATTGTATATAGCTGTTGGTATAACAGACGGTGTTGATATAAATAACAATCATACCAATGATATTCAACAGAAGATTCATATTAATGAAAAGGTTCAATGGAGAATTAGCAAGGTCTTTGAACTCCGATGTATAGATTTCTAGAATAAGCAACAAAGATACGATGACGAAGCATATTACGCTGTACGTAAGGCTGTTGGTATAAATAAAATTGCCATTAACCCGGTACATGGAGTGAAAGAAAATATTTTCCAAAATTTGTAAAGGCAATAGGGACGCCTGTAATTCTCCGTCAATATAGTTCGAAAGAAACTCATTCGTATTTCTTGACATTGTGAATTCTTGAAACGCTAAAAAAATGCAATAATATTTAATATACATTATACAATTTTTTTTTCTTCGGATGTATCTATAATATCATATTATTTAGTATCATAATGTATATCCTACTAATATTATAAATGCGAAAGTTTGTGAGGATGGATTTTTCTTACTCTTTCACGCAAAAATTACTGAACCGATTGCAATAAAATTTGGTTCGTATAAAACAGGACAAATAAAATAACACATAGGCAACACTTTTTATCCATATATTCCTACGGGATACGGACTTACGCGGGTGAAACCGCGTTGCGCAGCTAGTGTTACATATCTTTATTTTCATTTGTATGTAAATATTATTTTTTATAGTATATTTGTATGTATGTAATTATAGTATTACTTTTTTGTTTCACTGCTTTAACTTTATACCTACCTCCTTTTTAGTATTTTTGTTTTCACTTGTTCTATTGGTTGCCTGGAAGACCCTTGTAAGTAATAAGGCCGCGTTCTGTGCTGTATTTTTAGCATAAGTTATTGTATCTATTTCTGCTATTTTGACAGCACGATAAAGTGTTTAAAATAAATAAATAAATAAAATTATCTTATCACCATACAAATACTATTTGGAATTTTTAATCACATATCTACAGTATCATCCATTTCCTCTAATAGAAACAGGTTTTATTACTTCAAGAATTGGGGACGGGTACAATTTCGAAGGGTGAATCAAGTAATAACAATTTAACAAGTGGGATGATGCTAGCAATATACAAAGAACTTGATACGAATTTCCTGAATTATTAAATTCACTCGCATTATTAGAATATGTCACTCAAATGACAAACAGCAATTCATAACACTAATGAAGAACCAATTTCGTTAGTGTGCTTTATCGATTCTTACCTAGGTAAAATGAATCGTCCGTATGAAGAACTGTTAAACAATTTTGTAGACGAAGATTTTCGAAAAATATTGTTTCCTATGAATGCGTTGTGTAACGCGTTTCTCATAAGAAAGTTCCATATAAGAGATGGCTTCATCACGCCCAATACAAGACAGGATGTCCTTTTTACAGTTTTTGGGTTGTTCGTACAGTATGTTATGTTAATACTGATTGTTATAGGCTTCATTGACGCTTTCAAGCAGAGCTTCATGACGTCCATATATATCTGTATTTATAGCAGCTATGCTGTTAATTACACGGTCGTTTCCATTCTCAACTTTTATCAAAGCGAAACAAATGTGAAGATTATTTTGAAAATACAGGAAGTTGAGAAATTTTTGCCGAACGACAAGAAAATAATGAAGAATTTGCTATGGAGCTTTTTACTCATAATGATCGTGCTTTATTCTTCAATGTTGATGATAAAAATGTTGTGGCAGAAGGAGTGGAGTGATATAAGGGGATTATATGTTATGTCAACTATGGTTTTGGATACGGAAATACAGTACACGTTGGTACTTTTTTTCTTCTTGTCAGTTAAGCTCAAAAGATGGAACGCAATTCTCATTGACAATAAGAATAAGGATGATAATAATCAACACATAACTAATGGAATGTATACAGCATTGATAAATATATCCGATGCTTACACCATGCTCGTCCAAACTTCAAAATTGAAGGTAGCGTTTTGAATTTTTATAATAATAGCTAAGTCCGTATCCCGTAGGAATATCGGGATAAAAAGTTGCCTATATGTTATTCTAGTTGTCCAGCTGTCTACGTATCAAATTTCATTGCAATCGGTTGAGTAGATTTTGCGTGAAAGAGCAACAAACACACACGCATCCTTACAAACTTTCGCATTTATATTATTAGTAGGATTATAGTACTTTCAATTGATTTTAAAAACTGTTTAAGATGGTTTTTATTCAATTAAAGGAATTTAGAATATTTAAATCTTCTGAAAATTCACGTGACTACGTATACACGCCTTGCAGCTACTCCAAGTCTCTAAAATGGTAACGTAATAATAGTGAAGCTTATTAGAAAAAAAAAAATGGTTGCCTGTAAAGTCGGTTTTACGGGCGAAGATTTTACGTGACAACGTCTTTTTTTCCAACGCCAAGAACGCTCGAGAAAGACAGAGACAGAGACACAAGCACACGCCGATTCAATGCGCCTAATTCTCTAGTGCTGCGCGCGCGGCGGACCGATCATAGTTCGGTGACTCATCGTAACGTTACCGGGCGTTACACTTTTTCATGAGTGACTCCGAGCCGCAACCTAATTTAAGACGTTGTCACGTCAAAAAGAAAGAAAGAAATAAATAAATTTATTTTATTACTATTTAGTACACCTAGGAGTCTATTTGTTATGCGTGGTAAACGTTAGGCATTAACCTGCAATCGTTCAGAAATTTTGCACACAGGAAGCAAATGACATCGAAATATATTTCTACTCCATATCATTTTGGTACTGGATTCGAAAGATAATTGTAAATTATTTTTATTTGTTATTTATTTTATGTCATAATCGGCAATGGAGCTGGTGGGTCGCCTGATGGTAAGCGCTACCACCGCCCATGAACATTTGGAGAGGCGTAAAGTCAATTGCAGACCTTTCGTCTCTACAAATGGATTGCCGACTTTAATTGAGAAGGGATTAGGAAAGGATTGATGAGAGGTATAAACGAAAGGACTGGGAAAGGTAAGGAAAACGATATGGGCCTCCTTATAATTTTATGAAAAATTTAAATTGGGGACAACTAAAAAACATAACCGAAGTGTTGTGTATATTGTATAATGATCTTTCATTTATCACAGCAAAAAAACTGTTCAAAAACCCAATCACAGTGAAACTCTTGGCTTTCTGAAATTGAAAGAAATTATTTTTTCAGATTTTATTTCATTTTGCCGCCATGTTTCTGCTGGTGCTGAATTATGTTGAAGTGTATTTACTTATGACGACAACGGTAAGGAGGTCTTAATTTTATTTGCTTCCTATGTCTAGATAAGTCGTAGGAAGAAATACTAACAATGGAAATAAGATAACTGATTAATTACTAATTTAATAATACATATTACGCATTAATCTCTATTAAACTGTTTATTCGCAGGCAAATAGCGTCAATTTAAGAAATCATTTTTTTGGTATTGTTATATGGATAATTAAAGGATTTTCTACTGAAATAGCATTATGTGTGGCGTTAGAAATGTTTTATAAACAAACACAACAAGCAAGAACGAATCTTATCTGGTTCACATTAAGTTCATATTCCCGTAAGTATTATGTTACTTACCAGTATTTACCATTATAGGTCCAGTAGTTTCTGTGATAAGCGCGTTTAAACAGACAAACTCTTCAGCTTAATAGTAAACAGCTGAATCTATATTCAGCTGTTTACTACTAATATTATATCGGTTATATATGATACTAGCCGCGCCCCGCGGTTTCACCTGTGTAAGTCCGTATCCCATAGCAATATCGGGATAAAAAGTTACCTATATGTTATTCCAGTTGTCCAGCTATCTACGTACCAAATTTCATTGCAACCGGTTCAGTAGTTTTTGCGTGAAAGAGCAACAAACACACACACATCCTTACAAACTTTCGCATTTATAATATTAGTAGGATTGTATCGGCTGTATATGATATTATATCGGTTATATTATGATACTTTGTCGATTTTCAGGTCAAACCAGGAGTCTAGCAAAGAGTATGCTACGAATGATTGCAAATCGATTAACAAAATTGAACGCCTCCGAGTTTCTTATAGTTGACGCTGTGCTCCCACTGCACTTTATATCTCTGATTGCCAGTTATGCAATTGTGCTTGTTCAATTTGCGCTATATTAATTAAACTCAAACAGAAACGTTTATTTATTCGATTGGACTTCTTATAGAAGCACTTTTGAATCGTCATTTTACACAGTTTTAACATTTACCACCGGTTCGGAAGGCAGTTTCGACAGAGAAGAGACGGCAAGAAACTCTGTAGTTGCTCTTTTCTCTTTTAATAAAACCGTAGACTAAAACATTTATCAATATAATTAGTTTTGTTTTTAAATTTTTTAATTCATGAATATGATAAATACTACACTAAACTTGTAGCACGGAAGACTGTCTAAAATTCTTGCTTATGTTCTATGTCTAAGCCTACCCTTTTGGTTGGTCAAGGTGCCATAAATGTATTAAATAATTCAAATTTCGTTACCCACCTTGACATGTCACAGTCGGCAATGGAGCAGGTGGGTCGCCTGATGGTAAGCGCTACCACCGCCCATGAACATTAGAAGAGGCGTAAGGTCAATTGCAGACCTTTCACCTCTACAAATGGATTGCCTATTTTAATTGGGGAGGGATTAGGAAAGGATTGATGAGAGGAATAAAGAAAAAAAATTACTATTATCATTAATATTTTGGGCGTCGGGTACGCTTTGGATCTGATTGGACCAGCTCGCACCGGAGAAGGTACCCTGACAGATCGCTTTGAAATAGTAGCAAGAGAATTCTATTTCGTTTCGTACGGTGACTGGGTGGTACCCTGGTGGGGGAGCCAAAGCCTCTAACCTAACCTAACCTTTTCTTTCCTATCTTCCCTTGATTTATCCCTTGTCTTTAAAAAAAATCGCCAATCCATTTACAACGGATAGCCGATGGATGGTAGCACTGAACATAAGGCATTCAATTAGCTTGAGCCATGTTTAGTGATTCATTTATATGCTAGACTAGCTGCGCCCCGCGGTTTCACCCGCGTAAGTCCGTATCCCGTAGGAATATCGAAATAAAAATTTGCCTATATGTTATTCCAGTTGTCCAGCCGTCTACGTACTAAATTTCATTGCAATCGGTTCAGTAGTTTTTGCATGACAGAGCAACAAACACACACACATTCTTACAAACTTTCGCATTTATAATATAACTAGGACTAGGACTAGGATTGTTGTCTGCTAGCTGTGAATTTGAATTTGTATTATTGCCATTCCCTTTGCCCACTATGGCATAAAATAATTACCCAAATATATAACTTTTACAATAACAAACGTAGGTAAAGAAACAAAGTCCATATTTATTAGCCCTACATAACGTCACAAATGCAACTGGTCAATTGGTCTGCGGCTTGCGCGCAAATTAATTGACAAATAGCTATTTCGATACAATTGGTTCCTGCAGTTGCTAGAGAAATACATTATTTGAGTTTAAAATTGATCTTTTTAACACGCTTTTATTATAGTGTGTTTTCATCATCATCATCAGCCCATATATGTTCCCACTGCTGGGACACAGGCCTCCTATGAGGGTTCAGGCCAGATTCCACCACGCTGGCCAAGTGGGGGTTGGCAGATGTCACATGTCGTCGAACTTTTGATTCTCGCACATGCCGGTTTCCTCACGATGTTTTCCTTCGCCGTTTTAAGCAGTGATGATGTTATCCACATGCGTAGATAAATTGAAAAATCAATTTATTTCCTGCACGCTCGCCCGGTCTCGAACCCCGACTTATCGATTTTGAAGTCTGAGGTTCTCACCACTGAGCCACCACTGCTATATAGTGTGTTGTAGCTCTGGCTTATTATATAGTTACCATTTTACGAAAACGTTTCTTGACTAAGATTTCTTGTTTTAGTTAGATACATAGAATAAGCTATTTGCTGTTGCTTGATTTAACGTAACTATGAACTTCAATAGAAAAGTCTGCTGGAGACTAAATGAGCATGCAAGAATTCAATAGATTTTTCCTTATAAATGACCACATCTCAAATATATGAAGGTGAGTAAAACAGTATCACCAATGGACCCAAAAGTTCGATAGGCTGCACGTAGTTAATTTAATGAACCGATTTATTAATGGCTAAGGGATCAAACTATAGACTATAGACGATCATATGGCTTAGTATTTATAATAGTTGGTTAACAACTAATTGTCACGATTATTTTAAACAAAAAACTGAAACATCCTCAGATTTTCAGAATTACCCAATTTTAGGAATCACATGGAAAGCCCCATCTTTCAAATAATAAAGAATCACCAGAATTGGTTCACGCAATCAAAAGTTCTGAAGTAAAAAAATGCAATCGAATCGAGAGACTTCTCCTTTTTTCCGAAGTTGGTTAAATAAAATAAAGTAGTCACTGTTTATAAGGTTCAATTCCAATTCTAGTCAAGCATAGCCGACCTTTGCCGAGATCATTCATCCATCCTACACCGTTTGACTTCGTATGGGATAATTACTGGTCTAGTGTACCATTCTCAATTATATATACGTACTAGCTTACCCGGCAAACGCTGTTCTGCCTAACTCTTATCATTTAGGGGGATGAAAAATAGATGTTGGCCGATTCTCATAGATGCCGGATAAGCACAAAAAATTTCATCAAAATCGGTCAAGCCGTTTCGGAGGAGTATGGCAACGAAAACTGTGACACGAGAATTTTATATATTAGATAATAAACTGTATACTGAAATTATGAAAGCAGTACCAAAGAGTAGTGGATGTCAGTTCTTTATCAACTTGAAAAATAAACGTCCTATTTATTTTTATTTATTTATAATATTTTATTGTACAAAACAGAAAGTAAAGCTTATACAAAATAATGGCACAATGATATTTCGTACAAAAGGCGGCCTTTTTGCTAGATAGCAATCTCTGCCAGGCAACCTGGTGGTCCTATTATAGTGAAGTAAAAAAATATACGGGAGTTCTGAAGAAATACAGGAACAATGGGAATTAATTGATATGATTAGGAACATGTTTCTCTCCACATTCTATCTTCATTCTTCTGTACATTATATCGCGAACTAGGCCACTACTTGAAGCCCGATGTTGTCTTAGTACAAAGGATTACATTTTACTGATTCATAAAATAACTGGTATTAGATCTGCAACGGTTCTGTAAAGATATTATCTAGGCACTTACTTTTCTATACACCGTTTTTCCAATTTTAACCGACTTCAAAAAAGGAGGTTATCAATTCATTTGTATTTTTGCTGTTTATTACTTCATAGCTTTTCGCTGGGTGAACCGAGTTTTATGATTTTTTAATTTCAAAAGCTGGGGCTGGCCATGTTGTCCCAAATTTGGTCAAGTTCTGACGAATGGGTGCAGTTTATATAATAAAAAAAAATATTATTATTAGCAATGATACGCTTTTATGTAATGGTATTTTAAACGGTTTCTGATACATAGGAAATTTTATTGTTTCCCCTATTATAAAACATTATCTGTCGTTCTATTGTTGAAATGCATCTGTAATGACTGAACAGATTAAGATTTTCGAGACATTGTTATTATTACTTGGAATACATTTATCACACATTAAGGTTTTAATTCGGTATTCATATACGAATATGTCATAAGCTAGCTTATTTTGACTAGCGACCCACTGCGGCTTCGCACGCCTTAAATTATGTTTGTATATTCATATTAACCTTCCTCTTGAATCGCTCTATCTATTAAAAAGACCCATCAAAATCAGTTGTGTAATTTTAAAGACCTAAGTATATATACACACACACGGTGGAAATTTTGTTTTACACTATGTAGTGATGACAATTTATAATACTATCCTCTCATATCCTCTTGCTTACCCATCCCAGTCCTTTCCTTTATTCCTCTCTTCAATCCTTTCCTAATCCCTTTTCAATTTGCAGTCGGCAATCCATTTGAAGAGGCGTAAGGTCTACAATCGACTTTACCAAATGTTCATGGGTGGTAGCGCTTACCATCAGGCGACCCACCAGCTCCATTGCCGACTATGACATAAAAAAAAAATTGTCTTGTATTGATGGTCTATTCAGTAAAAGATAATAGATTGCAAATGCCATTCTTGTTTTTCTAAAATATAACATTATCTTATTGGTAAAAACGATTTCTACGAATATTAACAGTGAATCAATCAGTTTTCTTAATAGCCAAGCTTAACATAATATACGCAATGTCCCCTTTCGTAATTTGAAGTGAAGCCGTAGTAAATATATCAATCCTTGGAGGAAGGAAACATCATGTGTATGAGGGTCCATAAATACCAATAACAATTGTCTATAGTAGTAGTGTAGTAGGTTATTGCTCGTACCGCTGGTTGACATTTTTCTTCGTATATACGACGTATTTCATAGTCATCCGCTAGTTGAAACGTTTGCACCTTTATACATTTTACTAGCTGTTCGCCCCGGCTTCGCCCGTGGTACATATATAGTCTATGTTACTCGTGGATAATGTAGCTTTCGAATGGTGAAAGAATTTTTAAAATCGGTCCAGTAGTTTTTGAGCCTATTCATTACAACCAAACAAACAAAGTTTTCCTCTTTATAATATTAGTGTAGATTGGTTTAAGAACATGCTATTCGACATTTTCTAGCCGACGGTTCTTGATGAAATTCCATGTGTTAAACATGATAGAATTTCATTAAATATTTGCTTGTATGTTATTTGATTTTGCATTTATACAGGCCAAATTTAAACCATAAATATTAAACTTCTAAAAGACTTAATTTGTAGTTATATAGCATTGAAATGCTTTATAAATGAGAAATTTTGAAAGAATAGAAAAAATTGATCACGAGGCGGGATTCGAACCCGCGTTTTTTGCCAAACCGTAGCAACGCCTAGCCTCTAGCCACCCGTGATCCCGCCACAGCAGTCGACTTTTCTTAAAGACTTTAAAACTATAATGGATTAGGGATTCAGAATTAGTCTGGTCATGCCGTTGAATTATATAAATTATCTGTTTTTCGATTAAAATATAATGTATAAAGATAATGTTGTTTTGAAATAGGCGCACATTGAAGTTTATTTATAAATTATCGCTACGATATTATAATTGCTTTATCCATTAACTCGACTTAATAGATAATACATGCATTAGTATTAATATATCTCAAGTAAAATTTAAAAATATATTTTTGATTGCATTCATTTGTAATAATCTAACAACAGATCAGAGATAAAATAGATTAACTGACCTCAAATTGAGATATTTTAATATTATATTGTATGTATTTTATTAGCTCAATAAGTTTTAGATTTCTTTATATTTTATAGGGATTCGATATCACTACATAGTATTAAACAAAGTCGCTTTCTCTGTCCCTATGTAACTATGTATGCATAAATCTTTAAGACTACGCAACGGATTTTGATGGGGCTTTTTTTAATAGATAGAGTGATTCAAGAGGAAGCCTTATAACTATAACAACATCTTTTAAACTACTTCGAAAGCTAGTATAGGAATAAAGGGAATATTACATTATGTTAACAATTATATTTCCAGTTAAACTTTTATGAATACTACCATTATACGACATTAAAATGAACGACCGATCAATTAATCAAATTAAATTATCAATTAGAAACTTTACCTTATTTCAAAAGGCTGATATATTTTGAATCATGATTTTACCATAAATAGCATACCTATATACTTACAATATAAAGCTGAACAGTTTGTTGGAATCACTAATCTTAGGAACTACTGGACCGATTTCAACCGTTGGATATTGGAGTATTGAACTACGGGTGAAGCTTTTTATTAAGTAAATTATATATTACTAGACGCTCGTCCCGGCTCCGCCCGGCTATCAAGATGTTCCTATTTGATCCACAGGGAGCATTTAATCGGGATAAAAAGTATCCTATCATCCATGTCAGCTCATACCCTGTCCGTATACCAAATTTCATCAAAATCTGTTCAGTAGTTTCAACATACCTGACAGACAAACATGCAAACAAATAAACTTTCACATTAATTATAATATTAAGTGTTTATTACCTTGTATTGGTAGAATTAGTCGATACGCGATCTTATAAACCAATTTATTAGACATTTTTGCACACTATTTTTATGGTTTTATCTACTTATCAGATAATTAATTATTATTCAGGTGAAAATTAATAGATTTTACCAAGATAACTAACAAACAAGCGTTTCTTTTAAAATGTGTGTGTACTATATAAGAAGCTTTGATTTTAAACAATTATTTTGTTTCGTATTTTTTAATTACAATGAATATTTAGAAATTAAAAACTTTTTAACGGATTTTAAACGCTATTTATTCATTATATTATTAACCCGAATTCGAACACTTTACAGCGAGCGTGGTCACGGGGAGACCATAACAGAGATAAAAAGTTTTTAATTTCTAAATGTATAATACTCGTGTAAAATCAAACACAAGAAAATACTACTATGAATATTTTCAAATAATTTTACCTGTGATCTGTATCATATAAAACCTGAAAAGTAATAGAAAGATTATATTTTTATTTACGCTATATCTTTGACCTTAATCCTATATTTCATTCTATCTAAATGTATTTATCGGTTTTAAAATTTAACATTCTAATGATTTAGTCTTAGTTTTGGGTAGTCAATTATCGTAATTGAAAAAACATTCACTACCCCATCTTTTATGTTGGATGAAACTGCACATGGCGTGCAAATTTATTTAAAAACGGTTGAGTAGTTAAGGAGTCCATCGCGTACAATGTGACACAAAATTTATATATGTTAGGATGTTTTTTATTTCTCAATGAAAATGAAAGTTGCGAATATATAAAGCATTATTACATGTGGAGCTTTTACTTTTAAAAACGCCATCACATTTTGAGCGATGAGCTGTCATCCGCAAAGTAAATTATTTCCGTATTTATTCTTGGATGGATGCCAACATCCAATGTATGCCAAGCTTACTATTTTTCATTATGTCCAAAAATAATGTGAATATAATAAATATTTCATATATCCATTTCTTTTTTTATAAATCTATATATATAAAATTCTCGTGTCACAGTTTTCGTTGCCATACTCCTCCGAAACGGCTTGACCGATTCCTCTGAAATTTGGTAAGCATATTGGGTAGGTCTGAGAATCGGCCAACATCTATTTTTCATACCTCTAAATGATCAAAGTAAGGCAGAACAGCGTTTGCCGGGTGCAGCTAGTATATAATAATTTTGTGTGTAGAAGCTTTAGCATGATTTATCCAGCTCGCACCGGGGAAGGTACCCCCACAGAAGATTGGCGAGACATAGCATACATAATTTTCCTTCCTCCTTCCTCTTATCAATCCTTTCTTAACGAGCTATCGTTCGTGTCGAAAATTCGTTCTCGAAAACTTGTTTCGAAAATTCGTGCCGAAGCCTGCTCGACTACTGCATATAAAAATACTATAGAGTTCGCTTCGCTCGCGCTGATAAAATCCTATTTATTGCCATACAGTATAAACGCGCCTTAATCAATTTGTGTGAAATACGCATTAGAGTTGGTATTTAGTGTCAAATGAACCGCCGTAAAGCGTGCACGTGTTATTTATCATAGAACAATACGATATACGATTTTATCGCAGTGATGACTCGTCCAAAAATCGCGTGATTTTTTTTATTCTAGACTTGCTATTAATGTGATATTCAATTGCTACCGAGAACCAGAATCGGTGTGATAAGTTGAAATTACGCGTAGTTAAGTGCTGTTATTTATCATAGTTTAAAATGAAATAAATATGCACATACACATTGCGATCTATAAAATAATTAAAAAGGACATAAAGTGTTAAATTTATATAGAGTAGGTTACAGAATATCAAAATAAATAATAAAGTGCTATTTTTATTTAGTGTCGTTTTAAAAATAATCTGATAACTATCCAAAAATAATTGTTTCTTAAATTATAAGCAAATGAACACGCGCCTTTAAATATAGGGTTGGCACAAATCAACTTGACACATAGGGTTGCCACAAAAATGTGTTTAACACGGACTCAGAGCGTCAGGTGACGATGTCGTCTTGGACCAAGGAATTAGACGACGCTACCATACTGGCCACCAGGTCGGGATGGTGGCATATACTGCTGTTCTATCTACTTTGTGGACTGGCGGCTATACCCACGTCGTTCTTAGTTTTCTCACAGGTAAAGACGTTCATTATCATCATAATTCTTGTTCATCATCATATTCATCATCGTCATTAACATTATCATTTTGTTGTTTCCTATGCAATAACAGACTTATAATTATTAAACATAATATAATGATATATCATATAAGCATCAAAAATTCTCTTTGAAAATTGTTATATAAATAAGTGATTAAGGTATCCTCATTAAATAATATTTACTAGGTTAGCCAGTTTATGTATTTTTAACTTCTTCAATTGACTGTGAAGCAGTTTTCCTTACACTTTTCCTCTGAGTTATTTAAAAAATATATCGAGTCTGCACTAATATTATAAAGAGGAAACTTTTGTATGTTCGTAACGTTTTCACGTAATAATCACTTGACCGATTTCAAAAATTCTTTTACAATTAGAAAGCAACTTCATTTGTAACACGGGCGGAGCAGGGAAACAGTTAGTAAATTATATAGAAGCATACAGTAGTACACGTCTTTCTAGTAAAAGCCAAAAAACTGTGATAATCGCGGATATCACAACTCAATAATAGTCAGTTATATCGTAATAATGAAGACGCAGATAGTTGCTCACAGCTCTAGAAGTATGTACTATTTTTACAACATAATTACACATCATTTTTTATCATATACATCAAACATGCGCATGCGCAGCAGTGTGCCCTAAATGGTGTCCCGAGCTGCTAACAACATGGCGTATGCAGCTCGGGCTAGTTCCTCCTATGTATCGCCTTACCCCACACGATTGACCGTACGGATTAAAAGACTAAGCTAACAGCAATACATTATCTGCCTGCATACAAAATGTCAGCCGGATTAAGATAACAACGGCTTAAGTGTGAAGTGAATTTATTTATCTGTACATCTCTGACTATTTATTTCACTTTTCGATCGATTCAATCCTTCAATACTTTATCTACTGTGTTGCCATAAATATTGTTACAAGGATTTTTTCTTTCTATTTCATAGAGCATTGATTAGATAGCTACATGGTTTTATACACTATTAATATAAAGTTTATTCAAAATTAACAATTAGGATAGTCCTAAGTTAAGGCTAGTCTATAGTTATTTATAAAAACACGCAAATTCTCTATGGAAAATTCACTACGAATGTTATTAATAATTTTGAGGACTCCAAATTAAAATGGCGTTCAGAGCATGCCATCCCTACTATACTCATACTCAGAGATTTAAATAATAAAATTTTATGCTCAAGCATATTATATAGGTAGATTATTATATTTTATAAGAGAGTTGTCTTCTTTATTGCATACAGATTTTAATAATATAGTTTGTTGAATAAGTAAACCTAAAAAATTAAAAAAAAAATCACATAAATGTGCAGTAGCTAGTTTAGAAAATAACCTCTGTCATCTTTTCTTTTGTCTTTATAATCGTAAACATTTAAACATCACGAATTCTTATAAAATATATATAACGGATACTTTACACTCTAGACATGATGCATTTATATATTGGTTGTCGATATTCGTCTCGTATTTCTATATAATAAATAAATAAATAAATAAAATTTCGCATTCGTGAAGGTGAAATCCCAAATCGCGTACGCGAATAGTTGTTAAACATTCAACTTCGCTTTGATAACATTCGACTCAAATTAATTTCTTTATTTGAATCTAGAGACACAGAGTACATACAATATGGAGGTCTTCAAGAAAACAGTGAAACCTTCTAGGGAAGCGCTTTCCATCTTAGGCTACATTTAAGCTTACCGCAATGCGAGATTATGCTCAAGCGCTGCCAACGAATAAAAAATTATAAAAAAGACATCCGAAAACCCCATGTTAACACGTATACAGGAATATCAAGACGCATACAAGTGTGTGTAAATGCGCCGTAAAGTAAACACGACTATTTGTGTATTAAAATGGTTATTTACATAACACACGCCCTTGCTTATTGACGGAACGCAATTATGTTGTAAGAGAATTACTATGTAATTAGCATTCGAATTATCATAGTATAGGGCACTCACACATGCGTACTATTTATGAATAGCTTCATAAACGTTAACGTTAGAAAAATAAATTAAAATCAAAAATTCTTGCACTTATTATCGGATGGATATAATAATAATAATTAATAAAAACTATAATATAAATTAGCATACCCGGCCACACGTTGCTGTGGCTGAGTGATAATTAAAAATACTAAGATTATAAATTATTGGGATAATTAATCGAAATAAAAACTATCCTATATCTTAAGTTGGAGCAAATTACACATAAAATGCCATATTTCGTCAAAATCGATTCAGTTGGTGAAGAGTTCATTGGGAACATACATCATGAGACTGGATTTTTATATATTAAGATTACTTCTGGAAACTTCTGGAAATTTGAGAACTACCAGTTCAGTGATAATAAATAAGGACAAATTATTTATTATCCTTTGGTAGATAAATATTTCCTTGTTGTTAAATTAAGCGAGTCTGCGCAAATTTGTTCGATACTGTAATCTATACTAATATTATAAAGCTGAAGAGTTTGTTTGTTTGAACGCACTAATCTCAGGTCCGATTTGAAAAAATCTTTCAGTGTTTGATAGCCCATTTATTGAGGAAGGCTTATAGCTATAATATATGTACCACGGGTAGAGCCGGAGTGGACCGCTTGTGATAAAATTATTATATTTAACAAAATTTAAGCAGCCATCAATTTGTATGTCTTCACCAGCTTTCAAATTAACAAAAAACATCAAAATCGGTTTACTCCGTTCACCCACAAAGCCAAGGATATCTTCTCGCCGGTCTTTGATGTTTAAATCCGTGAAAAATATAAATTAGAATATTTACATTATAAACAAGTACCTAGTCTAACTATCTAGGTTAACTAAAGGGGAATTGTATCCTACCTTCTCTTTGTTTTTATATAATAACTAGCTGCACCCGGCAAACGTTGTTCTGCCTTGCTCTTATCATTTAGGGGTATGAAAGGATAGATGTTGGCCGATTCTCATAGATACCGGATAAGCACAAAAAATTTCATCAAAATCGATCAATCCGTTTCGGAGGAGTATGGCAACGAAAACTGTGACACGATAATTTTATACATTATATGTAAAATTCATTACAATCGATAAGTTATGGCTGTGAAAAGGTCTAGGCTTAGCTTTATATGCCATAACTCAATTGACCCATGACGCTGTTTATTCTGCCAGAAGCCAGAAGGAAGATGGATAGACGAAAAAATATAAATAAACACAAATATATCAACAATAATGTTTCCCTGTATGAATAAATAACTGTTTAAATTGAAAGTCATTAAGAAGGCGGGAACTTTGTATTTCGAACTAATAAATAACCGTTAATTAAAAGTGAAAAAAATGGCGTCAATCATTTTGTTTTTCATCTGTCAACAGTGTTTTCCTACATTCCACGTGTTTGTTTTTTGGATGCGTGGTACAAATAGATGTTTATCTTTACTGCTCTTTTTTATTAGCATAACAACAAAAGTTATTTTTATATCACTAATTTGTCATTTTTGTATGTGCATTATATATTTATTAGTCGCTAGATCTTTTGAAAATGAAAACAGTTTCGCATGAAACAATAAAATTGTTAATGTTCTATACTAAAAAAAAGAAAAAAGTTTAAATGTCTTTATTACTTTAAGATAAACATAAAAATCACAAAGAACACACACTTGTCGAAGGTTCTTTAAGTTAAAAGTTAAGATACGAACGTGAATTCATTGGATCCCGCAATGCACGCACTGCAATGGCAATACCTGTCATGCGGGACCATAAACGAATAAATACACTAAATATTAAATTTCATATCATCATCAGCCCATATATGTTCCCACTGCTGGGACACAGGCCTCCTATAAGGGTTCAGGCCATAATCCACCACGCTGGCCAAATGCGGGTTGGCAGATGTCACATGTCGTCGAACTTTTGATTCTTGGACATGCCGGTTTCCTCACGATGTTTTCCTTCACCGTCTTTTAAGCAGTGGTGATGTTATCCCCATGCGCAGATAAATTGAAAAATCAATTTATTTCCTGCACGCTCGCCCGGTCTCGAACCCCGACTTATCAATTTTGAAGTCCGAGGTTCTCACCACTGAGCCACCACTGCTTCAAAAAAAATTTCATATATTAATGTTCTATACTATTGAATGCATCTGTACTGTTGCCCGCAACTTCACCCGCGCGATGGTAATAAATTTTCATGGTACAAACATTCATCCCCTATTTTTTCCCCTTGGGGGCAGAATTTAGAAAAATCTTTTCTTTGCGAATGCCTACGTCATAACATCTATCTGCATGCCAACTTCGTCCGTCTAGTGGTTTAGGTTGTGCTTTGATAATAGTCAGGCACCCTTTAGTATTTGGACTTGTATAAATTAATAAATTTATATGTTTATAACAAATCCTTTTCATGTATTACTATTTTAATTTTCAATTATGGTCATGGTATTACTGAGTTTTGTTTTCAGTATTCTGGATTGCAGATACCGATTTTGAGAAAGAAATTTCGCGATTCTAGGACAATTATAAGATAGAATAATGTCTGACATGGTGACCGCAGAGCGTCGGTAAAGTTTTAATTCTGTATATGCCACTATTCGATCCTAGGACGATATAGACTCATTTAATAACTAGCTGCCCCGCGGTTTCACCCGCGTAAGTCCGTATCCCGTAGGAATATCGGGATAAAAAGTTGCCTATATGTTATTCCAGTTGTCCAGCTGTTTATGTACCAAATTTCATTGCAATCGGTTCAGTACTTTTTGCGTGAAAGAGCAATAAACGCACACACATCCATACAAACTTTCGCATTTATAATATTTAAAGGATTTAATAATTGATCTCAATGGCTCAGTTTATCTGCAACACAACAAACGCACGCATAAATACATCTTACACTTTGTTTTGACAGCGCGTACAAGATTACACAGCTAATGCCAAATTTAATGTCTCGTTTGAAAGAGTTGTTTTTCTAAGAAATCAGTATATTTAGATTAATGTTTTCTTTGATTATTATAAATGTAGTGTTTTAATTATTGAATTTTTTTTTATTTACATTTCTCGTTCTTTATGATTCCATGAAACACTATCAGAAGATCCCGAATTATACGTGAAATTACCGCGAAAGTTTGAATGAATATGTAGATGATTGTATGTTACTCTTTCAGACGACTGATTCGAATATGGAATTAGGTAACAAATGAAAGGATTTGCTCATAGGCAACTTTTTTAATAATTTTTAATTATTTAAAAATAATACAAAAAGTCGTCAAACTGCTAAACAGTTTTTGGCGATTGACAATTTGAAGCCCCGGGATGAGTAACAGATTATATAATAATTTTTAACAGCTATTTTCCTCATCCAAATGAAGATATATCCAATAAACCGAAATCATGAATACTCCAAGCAGTTCATGGGTGGTATAATGATACTCGTAAATACTATATACAAAATAAATTATCAAATAACTTCCAGGTGTTCACAAACGCATCTCCAGAACACTGGTGTGCACCTCCTCCTGAACTTAAGGTCCTGAACCTAGAAGACCAGCTCTACCGCAACCTGACGGTACCAGGCAAACATGGCGTGTATGAAACCTGTTCAGCGTATAACGTCGATTCGGAAGAGTTCTATACAGTTCTTCATAGACTTATTGACAGGTATGTTTTATTGGTGCTAACCGCTTAATATGTAGATATTTTGCAAATAAAATGTAGATTTATTAACAATTAAAAAGAGTTTTGAAAATTGACGTCTGTTTATTACTTATCCTATGAGAAACGCATTGAGTAATGTATAAAATTATAAAAATATTCTATACATATGGAACTGTAACAATAAAAAAAAATTCTTCCTGATTCAAATATAGTACATTATATGATATTATATGGCCTAATTACCTATTAGCTACTATTTCTTCAACAACAAACGAACATACATCGATTGATTCTAGAAACAATACCATTTAAATAATACGCAAAAAGACACAACCACAACACAGAACCAGTTTTTGTTAAGTTGGTCAAGTTTACATGTAAAATGTACGTGATTTAAATGCCTTTTAAATAGTTTTCTTAAACACTATTTGCATTGGAAGTCGGCGTTAACGCGTGATGAATTTTGATTTGTTTATCTGGCCGTTTTCCAAGGAAACCTGCGGGTCTTTGCCCTACATTTGTGTCTAATGATAAACTACTAACTGCAATATAACTACTTAACTACTTCTCATATTTTGAGTTTAACACACTTTCGATTTGACACAACAATATAATTTGTAAGAATTCTGTACGTCGTATCGAGCCAGTTTAAGTGAGGCAAATCATGGTATATTATTGCATAATTATTCAATGAACATTTGAGTCTTTTTAATTTTTAATTACGATTTAAGAACTGACCAATGACTTTATCTTAGTCTAGGTGTTGCCTGCAGCTTCGCCCACGTGGTCAAACATCCACCCATTATGTTCCTGGTAGTAGAATTTTTCAAAATCTTAACGCAGGCCCATATCATAGTGGCTATCTGCATACCAAATTTCAGCCCGGGCTTGAGTTTGATAGACATATCTGTCCATTACCTTTACATATTTTATGTTATGGAGTCAAATTTACTACTAAATCACTCTTATATATATACAGTATATATATAGTGAAGTCTCGTGTCCCCTAGTGGGGTATGGGGCAGATGATGTACATCCGTTTCACTGATCGATTTTCTTTAGCGACAAGTAGGTGATCAGCCTTCTGTGTCCTGCCAGACCGAGACATTTTTTTTTGTGCGTCCCCACCGCGAATTGAACCCAGAACCCCTCGGTTCTACGCTCACGCGTTAACCACTGTACCAAGGAGGCGGTCGAATTGCAAGGTACTGGAACATTCTTCCGCGGTCTGTGATCCCCGACGAAGACAAAGGGGGGTCTTCAAGGGTGAAGTGAACAGATTCATTAAGAAACCGCGCTACATCATACTAATTATTATTATTTTTTTTTTATTATTAAACATTAAATTTAAAATGAAATTACAAATATTATATATATGAGTTTAAAGGGAAGGCACTGTCTTCTGAGATACAGGTAATAACCTAGTTCTGAGGCAGAGAATTATTGACAATTTTTAATATTTGTCCCTGCTAATAAATATATTTTATTTTATCTAAGACTAAATCTACGCTTCCCAGCAGGCGAGATAATAGACAAGCGCTTTCCTACACGTAAAAATATATAATAATATTGAAAATACGTTATTTCGTGTTTCAGATCAAAGCCATCAAACACGACGCATTACAAAGAAAAACCTGAAACAATACCGGTAATCTTTTGAATTCTCTTTTAATTCTCTTCTTCTTATTCTTCTCTTTGATAATGGCTTTAAAAAATAGAGGGACTGCAATTGTTAATTTATTTAGATATTTCTTACATATGTGGTATATATAACGTCACTGTTTCACTACATGTATTGCGATCACATTAATATTACTAGCTGTGACCCGCGGTTGAAACCGCGTAAGTCCGTATCCCGTAGGAATATCGGTATAAAAAGTGCCTGTGTTATTTCAGTTGTCCAGCTATCTACGAAGCGAATAGTATTATTATTCACCAATAGATGTCAGGAAAAAAAACACGAATAAAACACGAATGTGACATTATTTCAGTTGTCCAGCTGTCTACGAAGCAAAATAGTATTACTATTCACCAATAGATGTCAGGGAAAAAAAACACGAATAAAACACGAATATGACATTTTCTAAAAAAAATTCCTAGCTAGATCGATTTATCGCCCTCGAAAACCCCTATATACTAAATTTCATGAAAATCGTTGGAGCCGATTCCGAGATCCCAATTATATATATATATATATATATATATATATATATATATATATACAAGAATTGCTCGTTTAAAGGTATAAGATAAATGTGAAAGTTTGTTTGTTTGAATGTTTGTCCGTCACGCTGAAACTTCTGAACGGATTTTGACGAAATTTGGTATATATGCAGGGTATGAGCTGACTTGGGTGATAGGATACTTTTTATCCCGATTAAATGATCCCTTGGGATAAAACAGGAATCTTGATATCCGCGCGGAGACGGGACGAGAGTGTAGTATGTAAATTTGTCAAATTTGCAATACACTAGACGAAAGCAACGATGTATCTGGGGTTGCCAGTTTTTTACATAAAACAAAGTATATTTAACTTTGAGAAGAGTAAAGACTAGCATTTTCTGTTTTAATTTTTTAACTCCTTTATGACGTTGTAATCTCTGGATCTACTCAACCGATTTAAAAAATTTTTAAGCAATAAAATGCGCGTTAGCGTGCTATATTTTATGCTATTTATGTTGTTTTTATCGCGGGTCAACTCGAGCGGAGCCGGGACAAGCGGATATTATATAGATAAAGATTAAAGTAATAAATCATTACTACTTTCTCATTTCAGGTATCAATAATCAAAGAAGCGATATTATCTGTACGAAGTGAAGAGCCGAAACCATGTCGCCATGGCTGGACTTTCAGTTCAGAATTATATAAAAGGACCTTAGTTACTGAGGTAATATATCAGTATATTTGAAACACGGGTAAATTTTGAAACTTGTGGGTATTACAAAAACTGCAGATAATATAAACTGAGTCAGCAATGATAAGTTTTTTTAAGGGTTTTTGACTCTTACCTCCAACTAAAATTAAAATTAAATTACAATAACATATGATATTATAAAGCAAGTATATAATAGGGCTTTTCCCGCGGATATTTTCGCGTTCAAATTGTTTATCTAAGTCTTAAGCATTCTGAATCCACCTGGACACACAAAAATGTATTAAAATTGCTTCAACAGTTAGGAGTTTAGCCATAGACACACGCATAGAAGTAATAATTTCTGCACAAAAATTTTAGAAAAGGGAATTTAATAAATATCAATTTACTAATGATTTTCAGTATCTCCTGGTATGCGACAAAGACTGGTTACCAAGGACAAGCAACTCGTTGTTTTGGGTTGGTTCCATATTTGGAAATCTGTTTTTTGGCTGGATGTCTGACAGGTATCAATTATATAACTATTATATTATGTTTGACAAAACCTTTGTTTGTCATAAATAACTATTTAAATTCTAAATCAAATATCGCTAACGTTGGGAAGGGAGGTTCAATTCTACAAATGATAACAATCCTACTATCCTACTAATATTATAAATGCGAAAGTTTGTAAGGATGTGTGTATGTTTGTTGCTCTTTCACGCAAAAACTACTGAACCGATTGCAATGAAATTAGGTACGTAGATAGTTGGACAACTGGACTAACATTTAGGCAACTTTTAATCCCGATATTCCTACGGGATACGGAATTACGCGGGTAAAACCGCGGGGCGCAGTTAGTAATCAAACCGAGAGTTATGTCGAATAATACAACCAAAAAAATTTAATGGATCATATTAATTAAAAATATGTATCTTTCATAATATTATAGTCTCTACTCAGATGAGATAACACTCTTCTAATTTTGCATCTCTTTTAGATATGGCCGTCGCCCAACCATCTTGCTCATGATCTTTCTAGAAGTTCCCATTTCCATAGCAACATCATTCTCGGGAAACTACTGGATATACAGCGGTCTAAGAATACTTTGTGGGCTGTTTTTTCCAGCGTTATATCAGTTACCATTCATTTTGGCTTTAGAATTGATGCCACCAGCTAAAAGGACGAATGCCGGTAAGATATTTGATTATTATTAATCTGACTAATATCATAATTGCGAAAGTTTGAGAGGATGTGTGTGCGTTTGTTGCTCTTTCACGCAAAAACTACTGAACCGATTGCAATGAAATTTGGTATGTAGACGGCTGGACAACTGGAATAACATAAAGGCTACTTTTTATCCCGATATTCCTACGGGATACGGACTTACGCGGGTGAAACTGCGGGGCGCAGCTACTAAAAAATATAGTGAAAACAAGACTAAAAAACACGGTATAGGGAAATAATCAAGCATATTGTCTCACTTGCTCTTATACATAGTATACGTAAAGAAATTATTTCATATTTACTAAGGAGAATAAGATACGCTAATGAAATTAATGTAATGTCTTTAGTTGTCTTTCTCGTTCTGTCTTTTTAGAGTGGATGAGTATCTAGTCTAAAGAAGTCGGTTACATACAAACAAACGATATAGCGAATAAAAGTGTGTTAAAAAGAAACGAAGCGATGACTTCATAATTATGTATTTATGAGGAATATTAATACAGTGATTTTTAATATTTCGACGTATATTATGATCGTTTTTTCTGTAACAATGAAAGGTCAAGATTAAGCGACTAAGTTAGTTGTAATAAATTATGTTATGCAATCAAAACCTAGACATGCGATATTAAAAATTAAGCAATAAAATATTAGCTCTCCGGTCGTGGCTATGAAAAGAAAAAGATAGACAGCCCCGGGCTTTTACTAGCAGTTTTTTTTATGTTTTCATTCCTGTGTATCCAGTATACCGAAATTTCCGAAATTCCCAAAAACTATCCGATGTCCTTTCTCGGCTATCTAACATTTGTACATAATTTGAACCACAACGGTTCAGTACTTTAGGCTTGAAGAAGACTCAGACAGATTAACTTTCGCATTTATAATATTAGTTGGGATCCTTAATTACTGTCTTCCTGGCGCAAAATTCAATTTGGCTTAAAATAATCTCCGCTTGAATTTAATTTTGGTTTAGATTTTTTTTATGTCACAGCCGGAAATGGAGCTGGTGGGACGCCTGATGGTAATTGCTACCACCGCCCATGAACATTTGGAGAGGCATAAGGTCAATTGCAGACCTGAGGCCTCTACAAATGGCTTGCCGACTTTAAATTGGGAAGAAATTAAGAAAGGATTGTCGAGAGGAATAAAGGAAAGTACTGGGAAGGGTAAGGAAAAGTATATGGCCCCCACTCACCGAACGAAACACAGCAGAATGCTTTTTCACGCCGGTCTTCTGTAGGGGTGTGGCACTTCCCCGTTGCGAGCTAGCCCAATCCGTGCCGAAGCGTGCTCGACTACCACGTACAAAATATCTAATAGTATATATTTTATTTTCAAAACAAGATAACTGTACTCTTCCAGAGTATATTGTAAATTATAAAATTGTATTGCTAAATTTTCAAATATTCCAGGTATTGTAGTAGGAATGCTGTTTGCAACCGGCATGTGCTTATTGGCTGCTGTGGCATATGCAATTCGAGACTGGTTCCATCTATCTTTGGCTACAAGTTTACCATTTGTGTTGTTATATGGGTAATTTGATTCATTCAATTCTTCACTAAAATCCTTATTTAAATCTTTTTAGCGAACAGCTACATACGCTTTTTTTTATTATAAGTTTGCCTGGCCTTTTGCTTATTTAATATAGTTCAGTTTTTCTTTCTTCTTTTATAAGCAATAAAGAATTTCATTTCATTTTTTCTTTTCATTTCATTTCAATTCATATAAGTCACTGGTTGCTATGTTGTTAATAAAATATTTGTTTTTTTCAAACGTTCCAGATATTTTTGGATATTACCAGAATCTCCTAGGTGGTTAGTTGGAAGAGGCAGAATAGCGGATGCAGAAAGAGTATTCATAAATATTGCAAAGAAAAATGGCATTTCATTGCCACGTGGTTTTCTTATAACACTTCATGTAAGTAATTGTTATTCCATATTTGGACTGACAAAGAATAAAAAATATATATAAAATATGAAACTACAGATTACGCTATACATTTATAACTTACAGAAAAAAGTGAAAGACGAAGAAATGCAAGAAGACCGTTTATTAATCGTTCCAAATGGTAATACAGTTAATAGTGATAGACGAATAAGCAACATGATTACATTTAAGCCTGATTTTATCAAAGTAACTGATGCAAGTGAAGATAATGAAGCTCATATAATATTAAACCTAAATAACGACGTAAACGATAAAGAGGACTTGAGTAATGTAAGAGTAAATGAATCTCAAATGTATGAATCAAATAGAGACATAAATCAGGAACAGACATTAAAAGTACCAATGAGTACCCTAAGAAGGAAATCAATACAAATAGTTAATAGACTTTTGAGTCACGAAGATGATGAAGATATTTTAGCTAGTAAAATAATAGATGATCAAAATTCAGAGGGTGATTGTGAAGCATCACCTATGGATGTTTTCAGATATCCGAATATAAGGAAAAAGTTCTTTATATTAACGTTCAATTGGGTATCTTTGGGAATAGCATATAATAGTTTAAGTTATAATACACCCAATTTGGGAGTCAATGATTATTTGGCATTTTTCATTGGTGAGTATCTTTTGTAAGCTTTATCAAACCTAAGAAAGTACGTAATTATGATTGGTGAATTTAATTTTAAATTGTTATCAGTTATTTTAAAAAAATGTATATATGCATACAGTCATTATGCTAGCATGATCTTTAGAAATTTTAATGCAAACAATATTAATGTTTAAGTCATAAAAGTCACTTCATAACCTTAACCAAGACATAATGAACTCGATTATAGAAATAAAAATTCCTTATTACAGGTGGTGCAGTTGAATTACCCTCATACTTTATAGCTTGGCGATGTATAGAAAGATATGGCCGGCGTTGGGTATTCTTCAGTTTTATGACCATCGGTGGATTTGCTTGCCTTTGCTGCGCTTTAGTATCTGAAGGTATTACATCCATCAATTATACATCCATCTTCGGTGTTCCTGACATTGAACGGGGATACCGTCAAGAAAAAGGCATATCATTTTCTCAAAGGCTGGCAACACATTCGCGGTGCCCGTAAAATCGCGAGTGTGTTTGGGAGGCAGGCGTTACTTTTCATCAGACGGGCCTGCTTGATTGCCTGCCACGCGTTAAACTCTATACTAATATTATAAAACTGAAGAGTTTGTTTATTTGTTTGAACGCGCTAATCTCAGGAACTACGGGCCCGATTTGAAAAATTATTTCAGTGTTAGATAGCCCATTTATTGAGGAAGGCTTTAGGCTATATAGGAACTACGGGCGAAGCCGGGCGGACCGCTAGTAAATAAATAAAAATTAAACGATTCATTGCATCTATTCAAATACTATAAAGCTGAAGAAATTAATTGTTTGTTTGAATGCTAATCTCAATAACTGATTCGAATAGAAAAATATATTTTTGGCCCGGACAGTAAATACATCCTGGAAGGCGTTAATAATATCACGATATTAGCTGCAATTTTTTTAAACAGACGAAGTTCCATAGGTCAGTCAGTATATACCTATTCCTACGCAAATATAAATTAGGTTTTCTAATTACTACAATAATTTTTAAAGGTCATACATGACACAATACGAAGTATCGGAACACTACATTTATTTTATTCAGGTCATTAATTACTAGCTGCGCTCCGCGGTTTCACCCGCGTAAGTCCGTATCCCGTAGGAATATCGATATAAAAAGTAGCCTTTATGTTATTCCAGTTGTCCAGCTGTCTATGTACCAAATTTCATGGCAATCGGTTCAGTAGTTTTTGCGTGAAAGAGCAATACACACACACATACTTACAAACTTTCGCATTTATAATATTAGTAGGATAGGATAGTAGGATTTATGATTAACAAATTTTCAACCATTTTGTCAACTTGACTTTAATATATTTCAGAATGGCCCTGGATAACGGTGTCCCTCGCGATGCTGGGAAGATTATCAGCAGCTGCGTCTTTCGCAGTATTCTACGTGCAGATCGGGGAGTTGCTGCCGACAGTGCTGCGAGCGCAGGCCATGGGCGCTGCTTCATTCATATCTGGTATTGGCCTACTTGCCTGCCCATATATTGTCTATTTGGTAAGTGGGATATATTTTTCTATACATTTTAAACATGGGCTAATTTATCATGAATTTTCCTATCCGTCTGTCTGTACGTCCGTCCATCATCAAGCTGTTTCATGAAAAATGATGTATTTCTATAGCCGCTATTACAGCGATATTAAAAATCGAGGATAAGCAACCGTTATCGCGAGTCCGACTCGCGTTTGACGGGTTTTTTCCACTTCAATACTCAGTTACATACAAAATCGTGGCGTGTTGTGCATTTGGTTTGCTTGCTAGCATATGTACAAAATTGTTTTCATCAAAGTTTATCTAGTCAATCAGGTATTTGAGTAAAACAAGCAACGTCTTGTGACTGGTCATTGATAATTGATAAAGAATAATCAATTTTATCAAACTGTACGCATCAAAGCAAAGCATGTTCGCATTATATTATTATCTATTAATTACGCAGAAGAGATTCTTTCGAAAAACCATGATATATTTATTTATTTTTTAACCGACGTCTTAAAAAGAGGTTCTCAATTTGGTGAAGACGGAGGCCTATGTCCTTACCCTTCCTTTCTCGTTAATCTTTTCTTTATGTCTATCAATGTAATGTCGGAAATATTATTGCAGAAGTTCATGACTAGGGTTAGCGCTTACCATCAGGCAATCCACCAGCTCTATTGACAACGATGACAAAAAAATCAACTGAACTGTTTCAACTGTTTGGCGTGAATCTTGAAATTGTCACATTTTAGAAACTGAACTGGTGCCCCTCTACTTTTCCCTAGGGACGTCCCAGAAAACCAGTAAGAGTAAGAGTATAGTGGTTTTTTGGTAGAAAAGAATTATTATTGTTATTCTATATAAAACCAGGACAAGCGGCTAGTATCTAGTGCGTTATAAACGTAACTTTTATAAATCACCTTATGTCCCATTTACTTTCGCAGGCAGTCATCTTCAGGTCTCTGCCTCTAATCATCATTGGAGTGCTAAGTCTGCTGGCTGGTTTCGCTTCCCTCTTCCTCCCGGAGACCCTGAATCGACCTTTACCTCAAACACTGGGCGATGGTGAACTCTTCGGACGGAACTTCAAAATATTTAGCTGCGTCCCACCAAGCGACGATGAATCTTAGAATAAATGGTTTTTTGTTTAATCAATTAACAACCCGCCCTGGCAGGTATGATTTGATGCAGTGGCGTAGCTAGGGGGACAAGGGCCCTGGTGCATAGGGAAAGAATCGGGCCCTCCTCCCCTCTTTCCGCTTTCCTCCCCTCTTTCAAAGGTGAGGTTGGAGGGCCCCCTGAGCTCCGAAGCCATGGTGCACTGCACCACCTGGCCCTATGATAACTACGCCACTGATTTGATCACACTGATTGAATCACTCTATTTGAAAAGGTTCTCATCAAAAGTAATATGAACTAAGTTATACCCAATCCTGATAATTTTAAACTTTCTGTAGGATTGCCAGCTTAGGAGATGCATTATGAAAGCCTTTCTTCAAGTCGGTCGTGGAAGAAGGGTGACAACCACACAAACTTCACTTTTAAACTCTAATTTCAAATTTTAATCTCTACTAATCCCCAATACACAAAAAAATAAAATGGCGTCTCAATTTACTATAATAAATATAATAGTTAAAAATTCACAAGTCAAACCATTATTTAATATAAACATATGTAATATAATTAGATTAATGGAAAAAAAATGCCTGAACGAAATAAAATATGAAATGAACAAGTAAACTAGAGGCTTCAAAGGCAAAATCATTATAAAAGTATTTCAATATTACCTATTATGTTAATTTAAATCTAGTCTTAGAATATAAGTATAGAACCTTATTAAAATGGGTTAAGGTTAATTTTAGAGTCGAATAAAAATATGTTTACTAGGTTAATGAAATAGCAGCAATTTTACATAATCTTTTATGATAATGTATGTATTTTTAAATTTATAAGCGTTCCTGATTAGGAATAAATATACTTTTCATAAATTATATATAACCGAATAAATAATTTTATTAGGTAAGATTTTATAAATTTCCTGTCCCTATTTCAAAGTTATTTAATTTAAATAATTTAAGCAAATTATTGATTAGAAATATTGCTTCGTATATTTGGTTAGGCGTCAAGATTTTTCACTTTGTAAGAATAGTATTCTATGGAACGATAAAAACTATTATTATTCTTAAGTTACGTATTTTAGAATGGAATGTCTACATTTTTCAATAAAAGAAAAGAAAGTACAAAACAATTATACAAATAATAAATATATTGATAGGTCTTTGTATTACTATTATGTTATCTGTGCCATTACTTATTCATATATCGTATTATTATACGTGGATATTCAAATATTGTTATTTTCAAAACTATGTAAGTAGTCTAATAAAACTATGGAAAATATACTATTACGTCCTATTCAATCATAAAAATGTTGTAACAAATAAACTTGGTACTTATTTAATAAAGCTCTAATTGTATATTTTTTGTGTTTCTTTCCTAGAAATATATACGATACCATTACAGAAATTAAGTAATAAAAAGTCGGGTTAGACCGCTTCACAAAAGAGCTGAACGGATTTTAAATTTTTGGGTTTGCCTCCGCGTATTAACTACTAGCTGCGCCCCGCGGTTTCGCCCGCGTTAGTCCGTATCCCGCAGAAATATTGCCTATATGTTATTTCAGTTGTGCAGCTACTTACGTACCAAATTTCATTGCAATCGGTTCAGTAGATTTGGCGTGAAAGAGCAGAAAACACACGCACATCCTTACAAATTCGCATTTATAATATTAGTAGAATAGGATTAAATACATCATGTCATCATCATGTCTTCGTCATATCTTCCGCAACGGAGTCGAATCGAGAAAGTATCGTAGTTTCTAGCTTGAGACTATTATTATTGTGTATTATGTAAAAAAGTAATAAATAATTGTTATTTTTAACAGCGCATGTATCGGTTTCCGTGGTGTAGCGGTTATCACATCTGCCTAACACGCAGAAGGTCCCCGGTTCGATCCCGGGCGGAAACATACTTTTTGACCATTTTTACTTTATGCATATTTTTTATTAATATTATCTGTTAAAAAAATTTAGAAAGAAAACTCAAGAAAATTGACATTTATGTGTTCTTAATCATTTTAACTTTACGCATTTTTTATTAAAATTTTATGTGTTAAAAGACTGTATTTAAGTAAACAAAAATATTATTTGTGTGTTAATGAAATAAAAAATGTACAAAATTAATATTTGCAAGTTAAACGCGATTATTTTATAATAACCTACTACCTATTCGAGTATGTATATTTTGTAGATAGAAATAAAATCTTATCATTTATATTATGTATATGCATTTAGGGTATTAAAAACTAACCACGATAAAAAAACAAATAAATATTGAAACATTTAATGTCAAAAGTGCCATCTATTGTTGAATCATAACACTAAAACAAACTTTATCGTCACCAATGACTGATTTAACATGGGTTCATCAAATTTGTTCTAGAGGGCGCTGTATCTAAATTATATCTTAAATTATTTCTGCTTTTAAATTTATTCGTCTTACTCTGAAGTTAACAACTAATAATTCTTAAACTCATAATTAGTGTAGTTCAAGCTTTAAAAGAGCCATATCAAACATAATTTTGAAATAGTAATTCAAATTTAATATTTTTATTACGAAGACTATACCTACCTGGTCTATAAATAGATTTATGTACTTAGGTACAGCTTCAGTAGTTACTAATCGTTTGAAATCATCTTTATTTTTATATTTATCGCACATAATAAGTCGCTTCTTTCCTCAAAAGGTATGAACATCATTATATTTATTTATTTCTACTGCATGGTATTATTAGTAGCGTATTATATTATCTGTGGTATTATGTAATCTGTGCTAAAGCTAATGCTATGTTAAAAATTAAGTTGTTTTGAAAAATTTGATTAAATTATGATTTCCTATCACTGCTTTTGTGACAGTACGTCAGAAAAACGGTGGTAATTGAGTTTTGCAATACTAAAATAGGAAATGCAATCTTATTTTCAATAGATATAATAGATATATATTGTAAATTGATATTATATTGTTCCACATAAACGATAAGTAGGAGAAAAGTTTGAAAATTAAGAGATTTCTTTCATCAGTTTTTAATAAAACTCAATAAAAACTTCTTGAATTTACAAGAAACTGCAATCTCGTGACATATCTCACGATAATTAGAATTACTCATGGTTGCGTAATAAAATGTCAGTAATGCCAGCGGTTCACATGGGATTAGGTACATTATACACTATCCTACTATATTCCTACAATTCCTACAGTCCTACTCATATTATACTAAATTTGTGGGGATGGGACACCACTAAATAAATTATGATGACACTAATGGAAATAATTTAGCTTATTATATATTATACTAATGCCTCAGAAGTAATTATTTGTGTTCGCAAGGGAACCCACGCAGCAGTAAACATAGAGCCTATCTCTGTGCCAAATATCATCGACATCCATTCAGGAGTTCTGAACATTTGAACAATCGAAATCAACCATACATGAAAACATTCTCTTACACAATATTCGTAAACTGAAGGGCATTACGGCATAAGACATTTCAGAAAAAGCCCTATACTCAAACTCAAACTCAAATATTTTGTTCTCTGGTTGTCTGGAAGAAATCGCTATATAGCGATAAGGCCGCCATTTGTTTATAATGTAACTTTATTAAGTTTTTTTGTAGCTTTATTAAGAGCAATAAAGAATTAATAATTAAATAAATAATAAATATTTATTTAACCAATTATACATTTTCTAGACACTTCCGAATTTTCATAACATAGTTTTAACATTTCCCACCGGTTCGGAAAGTAGTTTCCATAGAAGAGTCTGCAAAACACTCTCTGTTTCTTCTTCCTCTTTTAAATAACTAATCAAAACACTTGATGAGACAATAATTATTTTTATCTACATGTATATAGTATATACCATAGATATGTGTACACCTATTTATAATATGTATACGAAAGAAGAAAAAAAACGAACGAAAACATATAATAATAGTTTCTTTTACCAGGAAACCCATACTCCCAGATGCAATAATCCAGTCCACCAACCACTGCACCTTCCTAAGAGCAATATAAAAATCTTACAAATTAAAAAATAAAACAAACGAAAATAAATAAATACTCTACTATAAACTATCACATATAACAAATTTTATAGTAAATCTAACCCTTTGTAACTCTCTTCACGTGTAAACCATTGAATCAATTTGAATGAAAATTGGTGTACAGATAGTAAAGACCCGAGTAATGCCACAGGAAGTTTTTATCCCAGAAATCACGGGAACGGAACCAACACAATATAGCCCCGAAATGTATTTTTCTTTGGCAACGCGAGCGAAGTCGCAGGCCTAAAGCTAGCATACATAGCGTTACTAGCATACTAACGTCATATAAATAACAATTAGTTATAATTGTTGATTTAATTATAACTACTCATTCGTGTGAAGACTAAGTAGAAATAGACCGTAATTTTTAAACCGTTGTTATTAAAAAATAAAAAGAAAAACAGACAAGCATCGACCTTTTAATAGTTGTTTTATCAATACATAGTATAAAATTAAGTCGGCTTCTCTGTCTGTCCCTATGTACTACTTAACTATTAGGACCCAACAGATATTTATGTTTTTTTTAATAAATAGAGTTAATAGTTAAACTACTGTGAATTTAATGCGTGCAAAGCGTTCAAAAGCTACTTTACTATATTTAAAAAACAAACAAAATAATCTAATAAAAAAAAAACAAATTTACCAACACAACAACAATACATCTAAAAATAGTTTTGACTAAATCTTTTTATCTTCTGGACGATTAATTCCAATATAAGAAGTATTACACCAAATAAAAAGACAGACAGATTGAACAAACTGCACTCAAATATGTTAATCGGTTTGGGACGTTCGTTCTTAACAAACACAACCAAAGCAAAGGGTATTCTGGACCATATAAAAGGCCCTTCAAGCATATGATATTTTATGTGCTTTGGAATTTCTGCCCAGGAAAATTTCGTAGGCAAGACGTATTTATTTCATACCGGGCAACTGAGTTAGAGATTCACCTGATGGTAAGCGATCACCACCACCCAAGAACAATTGCGGAGGGCCTCTGCGTTGCACACCTCTTAGAGGTAATTAATAGGGAAAGGATTGAAAAGGAATGGCCTGAGGAGGATGGGGAAGGATACAGGCCTCGCACACTAACCTGACAAAAGCATGCTGCATCATACAATTATGTCACAATTCATTTCATCATCATCATCATCAGCCCATACATGTTCCCACTGCTGGGACACAGGCCTCCTATGAGGGTTCAGGCCATAATCCACCACGCTGGCCAATATTTTCGATTTTGAAGTCCGAGGCTCTCACCACTGAGCCACCACAATTCATTTATATCTATGCAACCAAGTATTTGTAACCTGGATACCCTAAGTCAATGAGTCTTAATATTATTAATAAATCTAAAAAACAATACAAGTTAGTACACACAATCATAACAAAATATAAATAAGACGCCATTTACTCACACACCAACAATATTATAGCAATCAAAACGATTTTATTCAATAAAAACTCATAACACAAATTATATAATATGAAAATGGCACGCGTTTATCGTCTACGAATTATCTTCACACACACAAACACAACTCACGTCCATACATGCACATCCCTGTGTGTGTAGCCCTATGTCGAAATCCCTTAAATAGGACAGCCCTACTAATAGAAAAAGCCAGGGCCGGCGCTAGAGATGTTATCTATTTTAAATGTTAATTCCCTTCCAAATTTGAATTTTATCATTTCCTTGTCTATGCGCATATTTACCTACTTATATAATAGATACATGAAGTTAAAAGTACCGGTGTAGGTTGAAGAGTTCATTGATTAGAAATGCTTATTAATGAAGTATACTAATGTATTAAAATTGCTTTGGTGAAAGCGTTCAGGACATATCATTAAATGTAGTAAAATCATTTAAGATATAAGCGTATAGGCTTAATTGATTCTAAATATATAAAAAGACGTTAATAACCATACCATTAATAAGTAAATGTGTACTAGTTTCATTAAAAAAAACGTAATTCAAAAGAAATGTTCGATAATTTAATAAAACTCACTAACCATTTAACAATCCTTAATAACAAATGTCCATTATTAATAACACTTAATGATGTATTCATAAAAGCAGAATTATAATAAATATAAATACAGAGAGTTCTCAATACATCACTGGTGTAAAAGTTAAAAACACTGTTTGCATCTTATACGATTTTTAGGTCACGCACCTTCTGTGTGTGCGGTTTGATAACTATAATATTAGAACTATTCAATTATCTCCATTTTGATATCAAATACATATTATATTGATAGACCTACTTTGGGATACATTTCTTTGGCATTGCCACTTATTAAAAAAATATTTACGTACAAAAAACTTCCTGGGGAAGGAGGTTCTACTCCTAATCCTTTTTTATCTATACTAATATTATAAAGCAGAAGAGTTTTTTTGTTTGTTTGTTTGAACGCACTAATCTCAGGAACTGGTCCGATTGAAAAATTCTTTCAGTGTTAGATAGCCCATTTATTGAGGAAGGCTATAGGCTGTATATGGACCACGGGCGAAGCCGGGGCGGACCGCTTGTGAACAATAAGAAAACGCTTTACTTCGATGACGGCTGCTGGTTAACGAAGATGTGGTCTAAGATGGAGCGCAATCAAAAAAATTCAAGAGTGGAAACAGAAGACATAAATTTTGTTATTATTTTATAAACAATAAATTATCATGTCATACCTAAATATTCAATTAAAATAATAAATAGCCTACTGACTGTTTCTAAAGGTTGGCAAAATTATATAATTGCATAATTATTTTTATCAAAAACCTTAGCCGCGTTCAGCTAATCAAAACTAGACAACATTAAAATAGTACCACGTGGCAGACACCAGCATATAAATCAAAAGAGAATCATAATAATCGGATCTACCAGTAAAAAGTTATGTAACAAACAAAATAACACTTGACATCTTCTTCTTTTTTAAGTCGGTTAAAAAATGCATTCGAATTCATAGGAAGTCATCAACCTTTACCTTATTACATACCTTTACATATTATATATCTTGATTTGAAGTCGGTTGAACAACAAAAATGTACTTAATACAACGTCTCCAAAACTACCTTAGCTATCTACTAATATTTTGGAAACTTAATTTATTTTTATAATACTAGGCTGAGACTAAAATTAATTCTTTCTTAAAGAGAATAAAAATTTTTATTTCGTATTCTTTGAGACATCAATTTAAAGAAAGACAACTTACAATGTTAAAATTTATCAGGGTTTTCCCTCGAGATTCTCTGTAAAGGAATTTTAAATCGCATCCGGCCACAGACTCGCTTACCATTTCATCATTTCATCAACTTCGTCACTAATTTAAATGATGATCGTTGTTGAATGAACACTAACTTACTGACCCTAACCCTCATAATAACTTTAAATAATTAAAAAATACTATCTGACCCCGCAAACGCTGTTCTGCCTTACTTTTATCTATTAGGTGTATGAAAAACTGGCCGATTCTCAGCTGTATATGCACAAAAATTTCATAAAAATCGGTCCAGCTGTTTCAGCGGAATAACTAACATTATGACACGAGAATTTGATATACAGATTATGCTAGTACTTAAAAAATGCAATTAGATGTAACTCAGAGGCGATAGTATACCGAAATAAAGGACATATAGTATACATAGTATACAGAAATAACATAGTTCGGCGCTTTTTGCTAAGTCTTCTGAATATAAATATTGCTTATAGCTGATTTTTTAACATAAAATAAGTACTTTTATTGAGAAATAAATCATTAACATTATAACAGAAGACATAAAATATTACTGTCTTTGTAGGATGAAAATCGTTTTGGGTTCTTTAAAATATTATTTCATAAAATCACAGATAACTATTTTAATTAAGCGCTAACAAACCGCCACATTACCAATATTGTTCAAATGTCTTATTCAGAAAGTTAGTGACTCACGTCTGATTGAAAATTACTGTCTATCGAATCCATAAATCTCAAAACATTCCATCATCATCAGCTCATCAAGTTTCAAAAATTAAAAACATATTGCAATTACTGTTATTGTATCAATGAATTTTAAGAAATGTACATGTCTTCCTATTTAAATGTAATTCGTCTAATCAACAAACATGATTGTATTGACCGATTAAAATGTTTTAACCGTTTATTTTGCGATGTTACTATTTATTCACAAGGCTCAAATAGACAATTGATGTAAATAATACGATATTAACACACAATAATGTATAGTAATACAAATTGGTCAGTGGCCTGATGACCTGAAGCCTGGAGGCAATTGGGACGTTTTGGACAACACGGTATTAGTCAGGAATTTTAACCATTACTGTTTTCTGGAGATCAGATCAACTATAATTGCATTATGAGTTTATTGTGGGAGTCGAGCACGCTTCGGCACGAATTGGGCCAGCTCGCACCGGGGAAGTACCACACCCTCACAGAAAACCGGCGTGAAATAGTGGCATGCCACTGCGTTTCGTACGGTGAGTGGGGGAGCCGGAGGCCCGTTTCCTTTTCCTCACCCGAACCAGTCCATTCCTTCTTTCCAGTCGTTAATCCATTCCTTTTCCCTTACCCCAAAAAAGCGGGCAGCGCATTCGCAGAGGATCTACCTTTGCGAATGTTCATGGGCGGTGGTGATCGCTTACCATCAGGCGAACCACCAGCTCAGTTGCCCGCTATGACATAAAAAAAGAGTATAACAATTATAACACGAAGTTTAATGAAATCGTTACGGTCTTTAAACAAAATGGTTTGGGAAAGACGCTATAATAACCTGGATCGTTAAAAACTGTTTCAGTTATTAAAAACACCATACAATTAGAGATGTTTTTCACCCTTAATTAAAACCAATTTAATATATATTGAACTAAACAAAATCGCGACATTTTTTACGATTTTGTATGAAATTTATCACAGTTTATACATGGATTATTTTCACAGTTTTTTACACTTATAACTCATTTAAACAATTACAAATATGAACTAACTAGCTGTGCTCCGGTTTCACTCGCGTAAGTCCGTACCCCGTAGGACTATCGGAATAAAAAGTTGCCTATATGTTATTCCAGCTGTCTACGTACCAATTTTATTGCAATCGGTTTGGAAGTTTTTGCGTGAAAGAGTAACAAATACACACACATCCTTACAAACTTTCGCATTTATAATATTAGTAGGAAGGATAGGATAGTAGGACTATAAGAAACCCAAGTAGAGAACAATTAATTATAAGAAGATATACAATACCATTGAACATCTTTGAGCCAAGATAATGATCATAGGTCTCAAAACTTAAATCGCGTAGGCATGGCATACTTTCAATGAATAGCATATATTGCGCGCTAGAAAATTATTGCCTTTTGTCTTCAGACTGTCTTTAGTGACCTAGATTTTAATTCGTAGAATTTGAAACACGGATACAGATGAAGTATTAAGGAATATTTTAATCTGAAGGTAAGAATTGGAACAGAATTGAAAAAACCTAAAATTTGTGAGAAAATTCCTAAATTATATAAATGAAAAATAAATTGTAGAAAAAAATGTTTACTTTAACTAATTCATGCAAATGTATGATTGAAATTTGAAAAAATACAAATACAATTCAAACTCATTGATTTGATTTACAGACCCAACGAGCTGGTTTCTTTATACAACATACAAGCATTAAATTAAATAAATATAAACCATAATAACATTCAAAGTACCAGGTATGCATAACACGAATGGAGTCAACGCGGATGGCTAGACTCGGCCTCCGTCGCGAAAGTGAGAGTGGGTTACGCAACGTGTGCCCGATTCATGCTACCCTGGTACCGCTTAACGTTAACCTAATGTTTTTGTCGGACGATCTGTAGGTGTGTGTGGGCGATTTACTTGGTTATTAATTTAAACCACGCTGTCAAAGTTCATGAGTTGCGGCTTGTTATTAAATAAATCATTATCGTGCTTAAATATCTTGTAGGCATGGATTATGTTAAAATCTTGCACACTGGAAATCCAATTTAATATAAAATAACCCTCATAGCCGTTATATCTAAATTTTTCTATAAATTTTTAACCTTATCCTGTCCAATTCAAATATTCCAAATATTGCAACAGCTCTTAATTCTCATATCAATTAAATTAGCAATTTTTTATTATTATTAACAATTCATTACATTAAAAAATTCTCAATTGAGTTTTGAACCATAATATTATCCCAATTTTCTTTTTTATAAGACTACCATACATATATAGCCAACTTATTTTATAACAATCCAATTTTCTATAAATAACTGTATTTCTTATTTTAATAATAAATGTTCTCATCATATAAAAGGATTATTTTTACATTTCCTCCCACAACGACATTCATAACACTAGACCTTCTGTTGGTCTGGTACTGATATCTAAGTACTACTATACATCTTTATCACCTGTAACCTGCCCAAATAACTACTATGCAAATTCTATATTAGCTGGTCATTCGTACCAATATATGGCTCTTACTCTATAAATCAAGATAATCAAATACAACAAACTCATGAAATTATTGTAAACAATCCTTCATGACAGTCTAAAAGAGTCGGTTACAAGCAAATATACAGGTGAAACTAATTAATATCTGTTACTAAACTATAGAAAATGGATATTAGGTCAAAATATGAATCGTAATTATATTTAACTTCACACGCGTGTGACATCATCGATGTATCATAAAATGATTTATTAATTCTGAACTCCTACAATAGCAGGCTGTTAATAGTAACTGTTTAGTTAAAATCAATTCACAAGGTAGGTTGAAGGAATAAGTACTGATATTATTGCGAAAACCTACATTCTCTATATTAGATTTTTATCCCACTATCCTTTAATGAGATATTTAATAAATTTTGTATGTGGTAGTCCAGCACGCTTCGACACGAATTGGGCCTGCATAAGAAGAAGAGAAAAAATCGTAAATCGTCGTATCTCTTCATCAAAGTAACCATTATCTTGAATAGCTTGTTGTGATGTAAATAGACCAGAAATATTAGAAATACTTTCTGGTTGGTCCAGAAAAAAATTCTATTTATCAGGCATAACGTGTTATAAGGTTCATTTATCTCCATCCCAGGATTACTACAAAAGGTTTGTAATTGTCTGGGATAAAACGTTTTGTAGTAAAACTACATTTCAGGACAATCTTTAAGGGATTTCTGATCGTCTTATAACTTGGATGACTTATTTTCTATCTGGGATATCTTGTTCAGGGCTCAAAAAATTGCTTTTTTAGGATAAAAAAACTGTGTGTTCTTTTCTGGGATAACTAGGTCTGGGCAATAGATATAATGTATTAGTATCATCGTATTTGGGTGAATAAATATTCATTTCAGGCCATCCACAAAAGATTTACCTGGGATAAGTTATTCTGGGGTAAATGTAGCTATATTTCAGGATAAAGTCTAGATTTCTAGTAGTCTAACATGATTTCTATGTGGGATATCTTGTTCAGGAGTAAGTTTATCCATATTCCAGGATAAAAAAATAACTGGTTATCTGGGATAACTAGTTCTGGGGAATACGTATAGTGTAGTAGGTTAGCGGCGCGGTTGCGTCACTGTTGTTAACTTTCTGCTGTCGCTTACCTACTTACCCATTCACTGAGACGTGAGTCTGTTATGTATTGGCGTTTGTGGAATATTCCGTTATATTATTGGGGAAAATCTTTTCTGTTTTATCTGTCTCTCTCTTAGTATTTTCTTGTGTTTGATTTTACCCGAGTATTATACATGTCTCTTTCTTTCTTATTATTGATTGGTGTATTGATAAAACCTGGTTTTGTGTGATTCAGATAAGTTATGCTTGTTCTATTTTCTTTTGAAGTGTTATATAATACATCTAAAATTGCTTTGCAGTTTTCAGGGGTAAGGTTCGCAATTAAACTCACTATTTGACCAAATATATTTGAGTACCTTTTACGCATTAGATTCGAACTAATAGTTAAGTACGAATATTAACGCCTTTAACCAAAAAACTTAAACTTTCAATACATTTAATATAGTCTATTATCTATACAAACAAACATAGTAAAACCTATTTTAACACAGAATCGACCAATTCGTATGGCGCATACAATCCGCGAATGTTGCGTCATCGGCGAACCTCTCACTGCCCCCACCAGCCCTGGTGGGGAGTTACTGGCTCTCTGTCTAGGAAATACGTTTAAGAACAAAGATCGAGGTGTATACATATTATGTACCTATATGTTTTGTACTCAATTACTCGGGGGAGTTTGTCATGTTATGTATAATGCATGAAATCAAATGATTTTAAATTTGTAGGTTTTAGAAATTAAAGACTTTTTAACGGACTTTAAACTTTATTCATTATATTATTAACCTGACGTTACATTGTAAATTTTATAAAGGTCTTGAATAGAATTGGTAAATTTTAAAAAGATAATTTTGTAAGTTGAGAAAACTATTCAGATATTAAAAGAGTTAAGTAAAACATTCATTTTTTACGGGATACAGACTAACGCGGTTTCACCCGCGTAAGTCTGTATCCCGTAGGAATATCGAGATAAAAAGTTGCCTATATGTTTGTTATTCCAGATGTACAGCTATTTACGTACCAAATTTCATTGCAATCGGTTCAGTGGTTTTCGCGTAAAAGAGCGACAAACATACACACATCCTCACAAACTTTCGCATTTATAATGTTAGGGGTTTCAATATAATGGTGTATAAGGATTTTAACAAAGTATTATGTCTTTTTCAATACTACCTATCAATTAATAATATAGCAGAAAACATAGAATTTACTATATATAAATCGTTTAATTTTTTTATGTTTCCTTTATTTCTCATGTTATATATATTTTTTTATATAACCTTTTTTGGCAAGATCCAAATGCATATTACACAATACAATATTATAATTAGATTAATATATATATATATATATATATATATATATATATATATATATATATATATATATATATATATATATATATATATATATATATATAGTATATATATAGTGAACAACACATTACTGAAACATAAATAGCATATAAATAATACACGATTGAAATCCGTCATTTCATACAATACGTGCATCCAAGCACGTGTGTCTGACCCAGTACTATATGGCGAATAATTTTCAACAAATTTGCTTGCCCCTGTGATATTCGATAGCTTTTTAGTATTCGTATAAGCATTTTGTTGACTCGAATTACGATTTATTGTGATTATGTCATTAAATGTTTAAATTTTTTTTTTTTTATGTCATTGCGGGCAACTGAGCTGGTGGTTCGCCTGATGGTAAACGATCACCACCGCCCATGAACATTCGCAGAAGCACAAACCTCTGAGAATGCGCTGCCCGCTTTTGAGGGATAAGGGATAAGGAAAGGATTGATGAATGGAAAAAAAGGAATGGACTGGGAAGGGCTAGGAGAAGGATATAGGCCTCCGGCTCCCCCACTGACCGTACGAAACACAATAGCAAGCTATTATTTCACGCCGGTTTTCTGTGGGGGTGTGGTACTTCCCCGGTGCGAGCTGGCCCAATTCGTGCCGAAGCGTGCTCGACTCCCACAATGCTTTTTGTTTTATGCTAGCTGTAACCCGCGGCGACGCGTGGTGCCCGGGAAGAGACGGCCTATGTGCTAATCCAGACTATAATCTCTGTACCAAATTTCATACCAAATTTAGACGCGATTAGATGTTTTTGCATGAAAGAGTAACAAACATCCATACAGTCATACTTTCAAACATTCGTTTTGAGTAATTAAATGAAACCATCACGTATGAAGTGATTTCTTAATGGGAAATGCATCATTAAATCGCTTACTAATAAATAATAGGTTAGATGTAATTCTGAGATGTATTTAAGTAATATTACATATAAATATAAGTTGACAGGCACAAATTATTATATGTTTTTGAAGAGGATATGCCCGGACCTCGGGAAAGCCGTGGGTTACGTCGGATTCTTGCCGACTAAAACCCCACGTGTTCCGTCGAGCCGCATTGGTGTAGGGCCACGCGTGCTTCTTGGAATTCGTCTGCGGTATCCTGGATTTATATATCCATCTGCTATTTTTTTTAAGTTGTCGAAACGTGATTGAACTCTCTCTCTCTGTTGCGATATGGGAAAAACTACCTGCTATAAGAAATTCTTTATGCTGATTGTGGGAGTAATAGTATTAAATCCTTTAGTCAGAGGACATTTCACACTGAAATCCCAACAAACTCTTGTATATATCCTTTACCCAGTTGTCTGGAAGAAATGGCGTATGGTCATAATGCCGCCGATTGTATAAACAAAATTATTTGTAATTTTTTTATACAATCAATATTAAAAAAAAATTATTTGTAATTTTTTTTCGTATTATTTAACTTAGCTCTATATACAATGAAGAAATAAATAAACTCTGTTACATTGCAGTGCATGCTAAATGAATATATTAAATACTAGCGATCTGCCCCGGCTTCGCACGGGTGTTACATGCAGAACTGCAGAAACTATACATTAATCTATAAATTAAAATTATTATCTGTTTCGTACTTTTAATTAACTTCTTTTTTTATGTTACAGTCGGCAATGGAGCTGTTGGGACGCCTGATGGTAAGCGCTACCACCGCCCAGCGCTATAAATGTTCATATTTATAGAGGCATAAGGTCCAATGCAAACCTTACGCCTCTACAAATGGATTGCCGATTTTAAATTGGGAAGGGATTAAGAAAGGACAACAGTACCTACAGACAAACAGTACCTTCTGATTCTGTCACAAAACACACCCCTATAAACATTTCGGGAAGAAATTCTAAATTCAAAAACCGTAATTCCAAAGCTATTCCAAATTCGAAAAAGGGATCGAAACGAATATGTCCTGTCCTGTAACAACGAATTATCGATTTCAAAATGATATACGATTATGTCAACTGTGTATCAGCGCGTATCCGATTGCACGTGCATTCGTGCTCGATTAATCGATTATGAATCGATAGGGATGCCGTGATAACGCAGGTTGTTGGTCGTGATGATAACTGTTCTATCACTGATAACGCTATCGGTTCTCGGACCCGGGGTTAATGTAAGGGGGTGTTATTCACATTTCTTTATTAATATATTCATAGTTTTTGTGTTAATATAATACGCTAGTATTAAAGGTATTTTATTATTTTGTATTAAACTGGAAGGGAAGATTTTTCTAACATAAGCACATTTTAAAAGAAAATTATTAAATGCAAGCGTGGTATTTCGATTTATTCATGTTATCTTTCAAATTTAAAAATCAAACCTGTAGGAATGTGTCTAGGAATGCTATGGAATTCATGTCTTTCTTTTGACCTTCATTAAAAATATATGACATCTAATTTACATAAATTCCAATTTTAGTAAATGAAACATATTTTTATTCCCCGGAATGGAAAAAGCCTGTAGGTACCAAAACATATTAGTAACCGTTTTTAAAATTGTCTGTCTTATGACATTTAACAATGTATGTTTGTATGCAACAGACGCTTTTAGACTCGATTTTGACCCACTTTAAACGGGCAATTCTACGTTCTAGTTCAAAATTATTTAATAGTTAACTCTGTATTAAGATAAATTAATAACATATATATTATAGTTTAGAAATTAAACACTCCCCGTGACCACGACCGTGCTCGAAACGTCGGGTTAATAATTTAATGAATAAATCGCGTTTAAATTCCGTTAAAAAGTTTTTAATTTCTAAATTATAGTACTCGCGTGAAATCAAACACAAGAACATACTATATATATAGTTCTTGATTTTTAGAGTATTATGTATATGTTCATATACTATATTTATCCAAGAAGGTTCAAAATATTCATTGTTAAAAAAAAAAAAAAAAAATTTCTCTTCCACATGCAAATTCATTTTTAATCTGTGACACACGGTAATTTTATATCTGTCATTTTGAATGACAGTTCCTTTAACTGCATTAAAATTATTATTTATTTATTATCATATCGGTTAAAGTACTCAAGTAACGACTATTGAACGAAGAAATGAATCATAGTTATTTTTCTTGATACTTTTTACATGTCATCATCCATTACTCATGTCGAATAAGGGACTAGCCCTTCTAATATCATAGATCCGAAAGTCCTCTCTCTGTCTAATCTTCATGTCTAAACTACTTAACCGTTTTTGATTATATTTGGCATTAAAGTAGATTGAGATTTGAGAAATTATTATTATGCATTGACTAGTATACCCGGCCACGCGTTGCTGTGGCTGAATAATAATTAAAAATATTGTGATTATAAATTATTGGGATAAATAATCGAAAAACTATCCTATAATATCTTAAGTTGGACCAAATTACATACAGAATGCCAAATTTCATCAAAATCGGTTGAGTTGGTGAAGAGTTCATTGGGAACGTACATCATGATACTGGATTTTTATATATTAACTGATAAATCAATACTAAAAAAAACAATTATTCATAATTCACAAAAGTAAATTATTATGCTTTTATGTATTATTTTACCGTTTAATTTAAGGCTTTTTAATAATTATATAATGATGTATATACAATTTAAAACATTTTAATTAAAAAGGGAAAGTTAACGTTTATGATAATTGTGCAATAAATTTTTTTTTTGGTTTTTTTTTTAAGGAGATATTTAAACATTTGTTTGTATAAAAATATAATAAAGAAATGATAAGCGTCATATTACAAAACATTATTCAAAATTATTATATCAAATACAATTATGCTCATCTTTATTAGCCATAGCAAAAAGCCTGTTAGAGCACATTGTCAAATCGCAAATTAAGCTAACATCATAATTCAAGCCCACGAAAAATCATTACCGCTCGTAAACGCTCTATGAAAATTATGAATCAACCGCACAGTGAGCGCGTCGCTTAAACTTTTACTTGTGAACTTTCAGCTACAGCTTCCTTCCGGACAACCTTGCTCGCGCGGCCAGTAAGCGCCCGACCGCCGGAGCGACAACACGTGTACGCTCCAATCGCGAGTGCAACGCCACGCGACCCGCATGTGCTCTAGTGATTCTTAGTGCTCTGAAGTGGATACTCGAAACGGAACCGCTGGGCCGATCGGCCCCGGCGGTATGGAATCACCGCAAATGTACGACGCAACCGCGGCACCGCCGCCGCCGCCGCAGCCAGATCTCAAGAAAGCCAACGATGACAAACGCACCCCCTTTCCGCCTCCCGACCTGGACGAGCTCAACGGCCAGGAGATCAGCCTGGATCTGCAACACCTCATCGAGGACCAGTTCCGCGGCGAGGAAACGATGGCTCTGTTCCAGGAAATTTTGCCGGGAGGACGGTCCCCGCAACAGAGGCCGTTTGCGCGCACCACCTTAGCGTATATGCCGCAGCCGGTGCATTCTGGTGCATCGTACGCGGCCCCAGTGCAGCCTAATTCACACGAACAGGCTCCACCAATTAAAGAGGAGCCTCCAGAGCCGCATGACTTCAGACGATCGGTGACTTGTGCACAATATACAGGCCAGTATAACCCACAACCACCGGTCGGTGTCAGCGGCCCGTACGGGGGAGGTTTCACCCCGTTACCACCCTTGGGTGCACCTCTCTTGCCCCCTCTGTTAAAACACAAGCCAGCGCCTCCTAGGCGCTCGTCGGGGAAGGTGATAGACAAAGGCACAGATGAGTACAGGAGGCGAAGGGAGCGCAATAACATAGCAGTGCGAAAATCCCGCGAGAAAGCAAAAGTGCGATCCAGGGAGGTGGAGGAAAAAGTGAAAACGTTGTTGAGGGAAAAAGAGGCTTTACTAAAGCGGCTCGAAGCCGTCACCGGCGAGCTGAGCTTGCACAAACAGATGTACGTCCATCTGATTAACTTGAACCATCCAGAAATCACGGAATTGTGCCGGTCTATGTTGCAGCTAGGAGCGCCGCATGCGCCGGATCACACACTCTGACCATAGGTGAGTGTGTGCGTTGTTGTGTATGTGTATGTGTGCGTGACGGACACATGTGTGAAAGTCGTAAATGTTAGAAAAGGATTAGATTTTATGGGGCGTTATGCAACGTTTATGGCGCGACATTTATTTGTATGTAATTCGTGTTATATTTGTGGTGAATTGAATTTGGTGCATGATTGTAATGGTGTGTTTGGTGCATGTTTATTTGAATGTTTAAAGTTATAAAAAACCTATATATTTATCATTTGTGTTGTCTTCGTTAACTTTCCTTTTTTACTATAGGTAATATCAAATCATTGAATCTTGCAGTATTTATAACAATTCTATTTTATTTTTTATAAAGCGAATGAATTATAAAATATCCCTTGTTTTAATAAGTTTAATAGAAAAGAAATTTAGAATGTGTATTTACCATTAACTCTAGTCATTAACTTTCAACAATTTGGATAACAAATGACAAATCCTAGTACTAAATGACACGTAATAATTAATTAATGCCCATTAATTATCATTAATAAATAATTTATTTAAATCAGCATCGGAAGTAGTTTCTATCTAAATTAGGACACATTTACATTCATTATTAGATGTATAGCTTTTTTAATATTCTAAATATATAGAATTGATACGCACATTATGATATGATTATTTACAAATTAATGCGTTTTTATGACCCGTAATTCATGTCATAGGTTGCGCTTGCGCATAAAGATTTGTTTCATTATAAAATGTGAAAGTTAATATTGTGCGATTTTCCAAACACGAATCAATTATGCCATTCTATATTATATCGTATTAGGTATTCTAAATTCAAAAAAAAAAAAAATTATCAATGACGTCATAGGTATGTATACCTACTGTGAATATAGCAGGGTATTTTATAAAACTACCTTCTATTTAATCACATAAATAATAATATTAAAATCAATATACATAAAACACACAATGATAAACCTACAGAAAAAACAGTTTTACATTATTAACTAGCACAATATATTAGTTTTTACGTGATAGAGAAACATACATCAATTCATCCATACTTACAAACTTTCGCGTTAAATATAATAGTAGGATTTACAATTATATTATTCTAAGCTCCGCCTGGATATATCAAGAAAAAAACAAAATAATCAAATTCTTATAGTAGCGATTCGCTCTGGCTTCCCCCGTGGTACATTTATAGTCCAGAGCACTAAGGGAACACGTATATTACCATCGTTGAAATAGTTAATCGGTCCAGTAATTCCTGAGATTAGCGTGTTCAAACAAACAAACTCTCCAGCTTTATTAATACAAATGTTAGGTATAATTATTAGGTAGGTAACCTAATCGTAAGTATAGAAGTAGGCAGTTAGGTATTAAAAAAGTATTTCCGAGGTCTCTCTTTAGTAAGGTACCTATGGAATAAAAAGACCCCCTTTTTCCATTTTCTTGTGACTCACTTGTCACGTTTCAATGCTTTTATCACGTGCTCATATCGGATGTTTAAAATATGATAAAACTATTGCGTAATAGTGAGGCTGTAGTAAGCTATTGTTTCAAGTAAGCCGTTCCTTATGTATTGACGGACAGATGAAATCCTCTACATAACAGTATGGAAAAATCTAATATTATGCTAGTATCTATAACTTTATCTTTATTTGAATGAAATCTAATGTTTAGACGATAATATAGTATTTTAGGTAGCATAGAAACAAGTATCTTTAGGTGTTCTAAGATGTAAATCCACATGCAGTGGCGTAACTATCATAGGGCCAGGTGGTGCAGTGCACCAGGGCCCCGGAGCTCAGGGGGCCCTCTAACCTCAGCTTTGAAAGAGGGGAGGAAGGTGGAAAGAGGGGAGGAGGACCCGATTCTTTCCCTATGCACCAGGGCCCTTGTCCGTCTAGCTACGCCACTGTCCACATGTCAATGATAGTTTTATAGGTTCTATGTATTTATGCAGTAAATATTCAGACAGAGCATTTATTTAACTACTAATACAAAGCAATAAACTTTGTTTAACACACACACAAATACAAAAGAGGAAAGTAACTTGCTATGTTTAACAGGCTTATAAGCTGTCTCTGCCAGGCAACTCAAACATTTTTTATTCAATTAGACTTCTTTTAGAAGCAAATTTGAATCGTCATAACATAACAACATCCAACTTTTACCACCAATTCGAAAAGCAGTTTCTACAGAGACGAGCCGCCAATAAACTCTGTAAATCTTTAGTAGGATTTGTTATACACACGTACATACATATTAATTGGGTGGTGTGTAACAAGAAAACAAACAATATAATAATAGTGTGTTTCACATACTTACATAATATGATATATTAGCTACGCCCCGCGGTTTCACCCGCGTAAGTCCGTATCCCGTAGGAATATCGGGATAAAAAGTTGCTTATATGTCATACCAGTTGTCCATCCGTCTACATTATATATTTTAATGCAATCGGTTCAGTAGTTTTTCCGTGAAAGAGCAACAAACACACATCCTTACAAACTTTCGCATTATAATATTAATAAGATTCCGTTGAAGGGAAAGAAACCGTAATTTCATGTCTTAAAAAAAATCTTGTCATTTCAAGCTGTTATTCTATGAAAAATACCAACGTGACCTAACTCACGTGGTGTACATCAGTCGCAGTTCCTTATCGCGATCGCAATAAGGTTCAATTTAGCACGTACAAATTGTCTGTTTATGTGGGCACGAAATACGCTGGTTTGGGCCATATATCGTCTGGTTATTTCCTAGCATTTTAATAAATTTAAATATTCGAGTAAAACACGAAAATACCGCGAAAAATATCACGATCCTTTTTTAAATAAGTTCGTTGAAAAATCGAATTCTATAGAAGTAAAATTGAGATGATTTGATTAAATAAAAGTCAATTATTCATTTATGATGGACTAGCGGTGCGCCCTGCCTTCTCCCGTAGTATATAGCCTATGTCGCTTAGGAAAGATGCAGCTTTCTAATGGTGAAAGAATTTTTGAAATCGGACCAACAGTTTTCATGTGGAAACATTACAAACAGACATACACCATCTCTTTATAATATTAGCTTGGAACAATCCAGTGCCATAACTTTCTGTTATTTACAAACTACTAGCTGCGCCCCGCGGTTTCACCCGCGTAAGTCCGAATCCCGTAGGAATATCGGTATAAAAAGTTGCGTATATGTTATTCCAGTTGTCCAACTGACTACGTACCAAATTTCATTGTAATTTGTTCAGTAGTTTTTGCGTAAAAGAGCAACAAACACACACACATCCTTACAAACTTTCGCATTTATAATATTAGCAGGATTCCCACTCATTAACTATAGTTATTATTAAACCTGCTCACCAATATGTATCTGCACAAAACTGTATTTTAATTTAAAAACTATAAGTTTTTATGAATGACCGATGAACGCGAAATAACTCTAATCACATGAGTATATTAATAAAGGTCAACCCATATCCTAAATGATAATGTCCCTAATTGTCCCTAAATAATTATTATATTTAAACTGTCAAATTTACTACGTTATTCATTCATGTTTCAATATCATTCTATAGTAATATTTTTATTATAGTTTGATGGTTATGGTTTTATTAGGTAGTTTATTATAGGTTGACCGCCTCCTTGATACAGTGGTTAACGCATGAGCGTAGAACCGAGGGGTCCTGGGTTCAATTCCCGGTGGGGACGCATTAAAAAAATGTCTCGGTCTGGCAGGACAAAGAAGGCTGATCACCTACTTGTCCGTAAAGAAAATCGATCAGTGAAACAGATGTACATCATCTGCCCATACCCCACTAGGGGACACGGGATTTCACTTGTAATAGGTCCCTTTTTACCCTCACGGAGACATTTTTACCCCGGAACAACTCGAGATAAGCTGGGGCGGATGAGTTTATAAGTTTTTGATACTCGCTCAAAGCTCAATTAGTTTAATTAATATCGTATTAAAAATATATTACTTCACTTAATTATCACAGAATCAGGTCAGAACAGGTCAACTACGTCCCTGAAGGTAGGTTCATTTTCAAATTCTAGAATGGGGCAAAATGACAATAATTTTATAACACATATTTCTTAGGACACAGGATATTTACGCCAAGGGATGAAAAGGCAAGCCAAGTAGCAAGACTGAAAGAAAATACGAATTAAAAACCTTCGTCTTTAGGCACGTCGGTTTAAAACAGTTAAATCTTAAAGTTTAGATAATAATATTTCATAGAATAAATAATTTTAATAACTTAAATAAGATTGTAAGCAATAATTGCTATAGGTATATAACGTTACAGTAGGTAATATAACCTATAACGGTATCTGATAAATATTTAAAAGAAGCCTAATTTGCGACTATTCTCTATCTATTTATATGCCATATATAGAAAAACAATATATATCATTATGGTGTTATCTCATATTTAATTATCTGGAATGTTCTGGTTTTCCCCTATACATAATTTTCTTTTTTTATGTATTATAAACGCTTCTCTGTGCCCGAATAACATCGATAGGTATAATAAAAACAAAACTTAAAACATACAACTGAAAAAAGGCCTTATCACTTATGAGTGATCTCTACCAGACAAACATATGAACATGGAAAAATATAACTAAAAATAAAATCATCGCCTAGGTCCTTATTATTCACACGATTCTAAATTTTTTTTCATGAGGATAGAAAAGATATGATGAAATAATTGCTTTCATGACGAGCGAACCAGGGTCAATAGTCATGTCATAAATACGATTCATACTTCATGTATCCAAATATCTAGAGCATATACAGTTAATAATATAAATTACGTATTGACGTATCGAACGAATTATAAGTGAAAGTACGACTCATCCTACGGTATAAGTCGAATGAGAGACACAAAAACAGTAAATGAAGTAAAAAAAATGATTCACTAACATATCTATACATTATACTAGCTGCGCCCCGCGGTTTCACCCGCGTAAGTCCGTATCCCGTAGGAATATCGGGATAAAAAATAGATGTTGGCCGATTCTCAGACCTACCCAATATGCTTACCAAATTTCAGAGGAATCGGTCAAGCCGTTTCGGAGGAGTATGGCAACGAAAACTGTGACACGAGAATTTTATATATTAAGATGTAGATATATGAAAGTTTGTACGAAGAGGATATATTTATATCAAAAATATTGTCGAATTCTACTAATCCTACTAGTCCTACTGTAATATTATAAATGCGAAAGTTTGTAAGGATGTGTGTGTTTGTTGCTCTTTCACGCAAAACTACTGAACCGATTGCAATGAAATTTGGTACGTAGACAGCTGGACAACTGGAATAACATATAGGCAACTTTTTATCCCGATATTCCTACGGGATACGGACTTACGCGGGTGAAACCGCGGGGCACAGCTAGTAATAAATAAAAATTAAAAAATGAGGTTGTTTTATAGCATTATCGTTTCTAACTTTATTAATGTGAAAGTCACTCTGTCAGTCTTTATGTATGCCTGTCTGTTCACGCCTACGCCACTGAACCGAACCTGAACTAATTTTATGTGAGTTTGTGACGTACGATCTCAGGAACTACTGGATTTCAAAAATTCTTTCGACGTTGGATTTGCATGATTTTATATATCAACCCCGTGATAGATGTATCTATCTATCACGAGCGAGGTCGGGGTGGACAGCTAGTAATATATAATAGTCTAATTTCAGATGAAACTGGTTCAGAATTGGTTCGTTTAGTAACCGACCTACCGCAAAAGCTTGAAGAATCGTGAATTTTGTATTCAAATTTTGTGTTCGCGAATCGGCATATAACTTTCATTTTCGTTTCCATATACCGTACGAGAATGAACTCTAACGAGTCGCGATAAGAGTTATAATCGTGTGCTAAGTGCGGAAATTTTCGCCGCATGTCCTAGATACGGTGTCGATGGTTCGCTCACAGTACCAATATCCTGGGTTTTATTCATCTTACAGCGAAAATATTGATTTATTCGCAGTTTTCATGAAGTTTCACGCAAAAATCACTCATTTTTTTCAAATATTTCTTATGTTATCTGTACGCATTATTGTTATCTGTTGTAATTAAAAAGAATTTAATAATTAATATCTTTACTGTTTAGTATTTTTAAGCAAAACAAAGAACGATACATAAATATCAAAGAAAACTTTATTAGATGGACAATTCCAATTTTTATTTTGTTAATAATTACAGTAATTTAATATCCACGTAGTTCTCAGCGTAATAATATTACTAGTGGTCCGCCCCGGTTTCGCCCGTGGCCATAGCCTTCCTCAATAAATAGGCTATCTAACACTGAAAGAATTTTTTAAATCAAACTGGTAGAGTTAGTTCCTGAGATTAGTGCGTTCAAACAAATAAACGAACTTACAGCTTTATAATATTAGTAGGATAGTAGGATATCGAAATATCGAAGCGAGATTCTTATTCGACAATTCGTCTATGAATTTAGATTAAGTTTATGCTGTCGTTAAATTATGAATAGTTCGATTGTCGAATAAACGATCGTTACTGAGTAATTAATGAATAATTTGACAAATCTATTTACACTTGGATTAAGTGGGTTTTCTTGTATTATCGTTATTAAATTACTAAGCCAGTAAGCTTTCCTTTAAAGATTTCGTTTAAATTATTGTTAGTAACGAAAAAAAAAACTCAAGTATGCAAGTAACGAAAGTTTTTAAGTATGAATGGATGGATGTATGGATGTTTGTTACTCTTTCACTTGAAAACAGCTTATCGCATCTGTATGAAATTTGTTATAGAGCTATAAAGCATTACCGAATTCCAGTGTGGGAGAGAGACAGAGCTATGTAGGTCGTCTAGCGCCCTCACTTTCCCACACTGGAATTAGTGCTGCTTTAAGACGTGTCATTAACTGATTTTATACACGCCTGAACCGATTTACATGGAATTCGGAACAAAGATAGTTTACAACCCGAGAATGGATAGTATTTATCCTGAAATCCCACGGGAGCTAGGACTAGTAGAAATAGGAGTACTATGCGGATTAAGCCCAGGGACTGTTTGATCTTTTCTTTTAACAAACCGGACAATGCCAAGGGCGAAAGGCTAGTATTTTTTTTTATGTCATAGCGGGCAGCTGAGCTGGTGGTTCGCCTGATGGTAAGCGATCACCATCGCCCATGAACATTCGCAAAAGTAGTAAGTACCTCTGTGAATGCGCTGCCCGCTTTTATGGGGTAAGGGAAAAGGAAAGGATTAACGACTGGAAAGAAGGAATGGACTGGTATGGGTGAGGAAAAGGAAACGGGCCTCCGGCTCCCCCACTCACCGTACGAAACACACAGTGTACACAGTGGCATGCCACTATATATATACTGTATAGTCTACCATATGTGTAAATATAGGAATCAAATCATCAAAAAGTATTAACTTAATTAATATGTAGATAATATATTAATCTGAACAACACCAAAGGACTTTGCTTTTAACAAACGCGTTATACAAACGATGATTCAGATCCTGTATCTGTGTGCGTTGTTGTGTGTGGGTGTGCGTGCCAGCTTTCACTTTTTTTCGTTAATATGCCTTTTGTGTTTTGGACGGCAGTACGCGAGAGCGAAATTTCATTTTATTCTATGCGGGTTTTTTTTTCTTTGGATCGCTTAGAGGTGACGAATTTTAACTTTGATTTGTTTTTTTTTTCGTAATTTCACTTAAGTTGTGATGAAAAATTTATGAGGATTTGTGATTTTATTTATTCAAGTTAATAATATGATGATATATAATATCAATTTTGTTTAATTTACGGAAATTGTTATTTGAATGAATGGAAATCGTTATTTGAATCGACTGATCAGATTCTTGCTTTTATTACAAATCAACCCCGAGAAAAACCACGGCAAGTAACTATCCTATTCTACTAATATTATAAATGCGAAAGTTAGTAAGGATGTGTGTGTTTGTTGTTCTTTCACGCAAAAACTAATGAACCGGTTACAATGAAATTTAGTACGTAGACAGCTGGACAACTGGAATAAGATATAGGCAATTTTTATCCCGATATTCCTACGAGATACGGACTTACGCGGGTGAAACCGCGGGGTGCAGCTAGTTTTATAATATTTTTTTCTAGAGCTTTTGCTTTATGGACTTTCCTGTCTATCTATGCAATTGCGACAGTAAATTTGTGTACAATTTACTTATAAATTACTGAAAATAATTATAAGCGTTAGGAAATGAACCTTCACAGGGCATTGATCTGTATTAATTGAAGCGATGGACAAAAAGTGCTTGAATATATATTTTCCAATAATTAAACAAACAAACGAAGCAATAATTGTAAACAATACATCGCTTGAAGCGCTTAAAAAATACATATAGACTTGTTTGAGGAAACTGTGAATCGATTTTTGCGCTTCTTGATTTCAATTTGCGGATGTTATTGCTCGTTATGCAAAATCAACAATTTGAATACAGACTTCGAATGATATAATAAATACAATGAATTTGATAATTATATTCCAACTAGAATAAATCTAAAATAAGGTTCTGTTAATCTTTAAAAGTAGGGTTCAACAGCGTTTTACCTGCAACCATTGCAATGAGAAAATTTAAAGACAGTTATTGATGAAATAAAATGATTAGCTCCAAACAACATACAAACAAAAGTATCAAATAAATATATAATCGGTCATACAAAGTTTAATAAAATAAAATAAAAGGCATCGCGTTTTCGTTTTTAGTTCCGGCAAATACATATTATCAATTTAAAAGCGCTTATGAAACTAAAAAAGTGTTAAGCGCTTCTTTCCGTACACGTTTTTGTTAATAGATACTTTAAGAAGTATCAAAGCATACATAATAAAAAAGCGCATAAAGTAACAAAATATAAAAAAAGCGCTTTTAACGCTTGAAGAACTCGCAACTGATACTTATTTCGCCCTATTTAATAAGAGCAAATATATTAAAAGCGCATACAATAACAAAAACGCAACAACTCAGCGCTTCCATCGCTGCAAGTGCCCGCAACTGACCGCGGTGCCAGACTGCGCTCGCGCCGTTTCGCAACTTCAGCGCTATGTGTGTCAAACGATCGACTTATATCACGCAAGACTAAGAACCAGCTAGAAGCTGTCACGTGTTTGTTTATTTTTGTTTTCACTTTCCATTGTTGGAAGGAAGGCTTGTGTCGATATAGCGCTGACATTGATTTTTGGAGAAATTTGTATAAAAAAGTTTTTCAAGTAGATGATATGCGAGTTCTAATAATTACTAATATCAAAGAGAGATGCCATAGATAATTTACCTTGATAAGGAAAATATTTCGACATTTAGAATTTAACACCAATAATTTGACGCATATGTACTTAAATAAAAAAGCAGAATGCTTCATTTTCTATTTTATACTAAAAGTGATAAATAAATAACAATGTGCGTTCTATGTTTATAACTACACTAATACTTATAGAAGCCTTCAACCCTTGGCGGCTTAAACATCGTCCTTAGAGCAATTAATTTTAGGTTTATCGCCGATTGCGCATCTACTATTTGCTCATTGCGTCTTTCACGCAACCGAACAAACAAAAACAATACTAGTACAATTAACAAAATGTATCAAAAGTATAAATATCAAAAAAAAAATCTTAAGATTTATATTATATCTTAAGATTTATATTATATTAAAATATAAAGATATATGTAATAATAATATGCAATAAAGATCTTGAAAATTTTGAAATTGCTCCATATTGCATAAAGCATGCGCAGGAGTAAGGCCTTTGGAAAGTTCGGCGGTACCGGGGGAAATCGGATACGTTTTAATTTATCGTCACTTGGATGAATAAAACCTATATTGAAGTTAATTCTTGTGAATATGATATTTAATAAGGTTTTAAAAAAAAATAAACGTTATATTTAGAAAGAGTTAAAATAAAATCTGTTAAAAAGTTTTAATTTCTAAAGGTATAATACTCGCGTAAAGTCAAACACAAGAAAATACTTAATAAACGTAATAAATAAATTGATTGTATAAATTTGTTATTATTTATAGTATACAATTATATTATAAAAGTTAAATCAATAAAATTTAATTTGGGAAATTGAATTTATAAGAATATCAAATAAATGCAGCGACCCCCAGAAACAAATATAGACAATAAAATATTATATATGATATGTATTGTATATGATATATATTATATATGATATATATTATATATTATACACATGATATGTATGCCAGTGTGGTGGATTATGACCTGAACCCTCATTAGAGGCCTGTGTCCCAGCAGTGGGAACATATATGGCTGATGATGATGATATGTATTTACATTAACATTAAGAATGTCCTTCAAAATATCTTAACAAATATAGGGACATAAACACACGCCCCCAAATTGTCAGAACTAATCAAATATAAATGGGACCACATACCATCAGCTTTCAAATGAAAATCATTATTTACTATTTTTTTTAACTGTTGCTATTGTTTTTTTTGTGTAAAATATCATCATCATCATCATCAGCCCATATATGTTCCCACTGCTGGGAACACAGGCCTCTTATGAGGGTTCAGGCCATAATCCACCACGCTGGCCAAGTGCGGGTTGGCAGATGTCACATGTCGCCGTCCTTTTTGATTTTTTGACATGCCGGTTTCCTCACGATGTTTTCCTTCACCGTTATAAGCAGCGGTGATGTTGTCCACGTGTGCAGATAAATTGAAAAATCAATTTATTTCCTGCACGCTCGCCCCGGTCTCGAACCACGACTTACCGATATTGAAGTCCGAGGGTCTCACCACTGAGCCACCAATGTAAAATATAATTAAGACAAAATTTTGTTTGTACTTAGATAGCTGTTAGCCGCAGCTGTGAAATGTAATTTTTTATTAGTAGTGGTTGCCTATAATTGTGACAGAACTAAGTGTTTGTTTGTAGTTTTATAAAACTTTCCATCCATGTTGCCCGGTTATGTCATGTTGGTGATCCTTAATGTAATGAATAAATAGGCATCATCAAGATGGGTTCACTCAGTCGAAAGTTCCGAGTTACCTCAGAGGAAATATACTACCGTTGAATCGTTTTCTTTAAAAAATCGTGTAAATATAAATGCTAATAGTAGAAATAAAAAAACGTGCGAAATTACACGTGACTTAAAAAATGGAATTATTAAGGAAAACACGCTGTCAGCGTCACGCGGTATGAAGCGTTGGATGTCACGTTGGAGGGACTTTTAGCCGTGTTTGGGTATAATATTTAAGAATAGTAGCTATATTTTAATTTCGTATTCAACCGAATGCAAAAAAGATGGTTTCGTTTCGTATTTTTATTTTTGTTTGTTACCTTTTTGATGGTGAAGCGATTTCTTTGATTATTATTTATTTGAAAGCTGGTGCCTGCCATATGATACTACTTAATTTAAATTTGGTCAAAGACCGGCAACTGTGGCATAATTTGGGGGAAGCCTATGTCCAATAGTGGACTAATTCGGTCTGAATGGATGGATGGATGGGTGGATGGATGGATGGAACTAAGTATTAGCGTACTATTCAAGACAGTTCTTGTCTACAAATAAGATCACTGATGTCCCTGAGGGGGAAATACTACTGGAAACTATAAAATTGGACTAAATAACAACAACTTCCTATCAACCACAGAAGGAACACATCAATCTGTTGAAAATCACAGAGTTATCAATCTCAAACTCAAACTCAAACATTTATTCAATCAATTAAACTACTTACAGAAGCACTTAATCATAACATAGTTTTAAAACATTAAAAGGCATAACTTTAGGAACGTCGGTTAAAAATCTTCATTCGACAAGGTACCTTATAAGATTTAAACATTAAGCCCTATAAACTATATGCGTATAACAAATAACAGTATTATCACAATTCACAAGGGACTGTATCAGCCCTTCCTGTGAACTTATCAACTCGCTATACGTTTGAATAAAATTATTTGTATTCGCAACTCGAATTTATGATATTTTCTTAAAAACTTTACGATTAAATTTAATATTTAATTTTATAGCATTGAGATGCTTTTTATAAATGAGAAATTTTGAAAGAATAGAAAAAATCCACCCACGTGATCAATTTTTTTCTATTCTTTCAAAATTTGTCAACTTTATGGTTATAATATAGTTTTACTATTAATATAATGCTGAAATGAACAAACATTCTTTGTTCTCATGAATTGCAGGAATTTCCTTTGACTACGCGGGAAAGGTGCAGGCTAACAGCTAATCCATACTTGTATTATAAAGCTGAAGAATTTGTTTGTTTAAACGCACTAATCTCAGATACTACTGGTCCGATTTGAAAAAATCTTTCAGTGTTAAAATTCTTTCATTTATTGAGGAAGGCTATAGGCTATATAGCCTTCCACATATATATGTACCACATATATATGTATTTACATAGATATGTACCACGGGCGAATCCGGGGCGGACCGCTAGTCAATTTATATGAGACTGACATAATACGCTTACAGTCCGCCCCGGTTTCGCCCGTGGTATATACATAGCATTCAGGGATCACGTTCATATCTAACGGTGAAAGAATTTTTTGAAATCGGTTCAGTAGTTCCCGAGATTAACTAGTTCAAACAAACTCTTTAGATACATATAAGTATTGTCGTTCTGTGGGACCGTAGATCACTATATAGCAAAATGTAAATATAAAACAAAGTCGCTTTCCGCCGTCTGTATGTATGTATGCTTAGATCTTAAAAATTACGTTATAATTTTGATATGTTTTTTAATAGATGTTGTGATTCAAGAGGAAGGTGTATATGCATAATAACAGAAATAAGGGCTTTTACTCCGGATTTAACTACTCCGCATGCGAAGCCGCGGGCAAATGATAGAGGATCATAACATATAGAGACACGATAGATTTGTTTAATTATAGGTCTTGATGGTTACAAACTATGTTTGAAAGAGAATCAGTCGTTTAATCGTCGAAATATCTAATGCATAAAATTCTCGTGTCACAGTTTTCTTTGCCATACTCCTCCGAAAGGGCATGACCGATTTTGATGAAATTTTTTGTGCTTATCCGGTATCTATGAGAATCGGCCAACATCTATTTTTCATACCCCAAAATGATAAGAGTAAGGCAGAACAGCGTTTGCCGGGTGCAGCTAGTATTTTTATAGCGTAATTGAAATAATGCCTCGGACACATTTCTGTCCATACCAATTTATTCCTCGTTATTTCATACCCATTTGCTTTATTTACAATCTAACATTTCGCGAAAGTTAATTTTAAAATAACGCTGGATAATTGAAAACTTATTATGAAATCGAAATTTCGAAGGAAAATGTCAATTTGTAAGAAATTTCTGGAGTTATGTGTGGCTTCTTCGAGTTTGCGGCCTCACGTGGCGGCCATCGTGGCTTGGGCACGTTTGTTTTTATATGTTTTTTGTTTATTGTTTTGTCATTTGTTTATTGTTTTAATGAAACACATTCGTATCACTAGCTGCGGCCCGTGGCTTCGTGTAACTTAGTAGCCTATGTTTTATTCTAGATTAAGGGCCATCCTGTAGGAACTATAAATGTAATGCGTCTTTCTAAACTTCTGCGCTTATAATATTAGTAGATACGATTAGAAGAACGTTAGTAGTCAACTAATTCAGCACATCAGATTATAAAGCTGTTATTCAGATATTTAACTTAGCGCTAAGGAAATAAATTTCAAAATCGGATGAATAGTTTTTGAGTACCATTTACCATACAAGTTTAATACTCCCAAAGGGGAGGCTCGCGAAAAATATGGAACGTAATAATCCTGTTATGATTCTTTATAAATATCTATACTCAATAAAATTAGTATGTATTGACGCAAGCCTATAAGTACAAAATAAGATGAATCGGTGTCGTATTTATTCACTATGCGTTTTTTTATATATCGTGTCCACAAATTTTCCAAAAGTTGTCCAGCTGTCTACGCACCAAATTTCATTGCAATCGGTTCAGTAGTTTTTGCGTGAAAGAGCAACGAACACACACATCCTTATAAACTTTCGCATTTATAATATTAGTAGGATAGAATTACTTTTAAGTAGCTTGTGATCATTATGCAATACTCTTGATAAAAAATTATACCCTTTTTCATAGGATTGTAGTGAACTTGTTGTCACAAGTCGCATGTCAAATAGATCACAACTCAAGTACTGTATGTAGGGCGCATAGCAGTGACATAAATACGTTATCATAAACAAACAAACAAACATATCTGATATCGATGGATGGTGAGATTTTTATGGAATGCTGATTGAAATGCACATACTAGTTATATAACATGGTTTTGCTTGAAGAATATTTGAAATAACATAATAATATTTGTTATTGAGAACTTGTAAAAGCATAAAGTAATTCCTATTCTTTTGTTTTGTAAGTTTATTGGTATTAATCTCAGAAACGTGTACACCGATTTAGCTGCCGACCCAGTTTTAATAAAATCATAGCTTGTAACTAATCCCAAGTCTGCCCCTATATTTTTTATTTTTTCCACATCCATCCAGCGGTTTGGGCTGTCCATTATGTGTACTTCTACATAGTCACATACATACACACATTCAATAAACATGACCCAACTTCTGTCACAGTCGGGTAAATAGTGATAGTCCAATTAGAATTTAAATATGTTTAAATTTTGGAAGGCTGTTCTGGCTAAGTCCATAATAATGCAACTCTATAAAATGAGACCGCCTCCTTGGTACAGTGGTTAACGCGTGAGCGTAGAACCGAGGGGTCCTGGGTTCGATTCCCGGTGGGGACGTACAAAAAAAAAAAAAAAAATGTCTCGGTCTGGCAGGACACAGAAGGCTGATCACCTACTTGTCCCTAAAGAAAATCGATCAGTGAAACAGATGTATATCATCTGCCCCATACCCCTAGGGGACACGGGACTTCACTTTACTATAAAATGATAGGTTATTTCACATTGAACTTATTTCATAGTTACAGTCACATAGTTTATACGAAATGAATCACTATCCGGTACTCGAGATAACTGATAGCCTGGGAAAATAGTTTAGCTGTAGGGCTGTGCTCTTTTAATTACATACTCAAACTCATACTCAAACTAAAACTCATACTCAAACACACTCAAATTCTTACTCAAACTCACACTCAAACTCATACTCAAACTCAGACCCATACTCAAACTCATACTTAAAACTTTTTATTTATGTTAACTTCACTTTTTGATATGTTGGTTTTTCATAAATAACACTTAAATTTTCGAGCTACTTTATCATATTTTTTACATTATGTTTTTATTTTTTTTTTTTCTATAATTCTTTAATTATTATACATATGAATCGTAACGATATAAATATTTGCAAAAGAGTCGAGTATTGTGTAATAGGCGGCCTTATCATACAATAGTGATGTCTTTCAGGCAACCCAACAGTTACCAGCTATATATATAGTTATATTAAACTGGTAGAAATTGGTAGAAACCAGTTTAATAATATTAAATTGGTAGAAAAGTGCAGGAAGTTGAATTGTTAATAGATAGTAATGAACTAAAAGGTATTTTCATATTAATATAGAAGGTATATCTGTACTGAAAAATATAATTTTTTTTTCAAAACGATGTTTTTGCCATATTTAAAAATCCAAAAAGCAAATTTTACTTTTCTTGAATTATATTTTTATAAAATTTCTCATTAATTTACTTACATGTATATCAAATTAATTAATATAAGGAAAACAAATAAAGAGCACTTGAAATTTTCAAATGAGGAAGAGGGAACTATCCTACTTCAGTGTTTTGTTTTAACTTATCAGGGTAGTCCAAAAATATGTATTCACATACCCAGTCTGTATTGAAATAAATTGTTTTTAGATCTACCTTTAAATGTATACTGAAAATATAAAAACAATTGTTTTTTTGAACACGCTTATCCCAGGAACTGATGGACCAATTGGAAAAATTATTATAACGATAGTCCATTCACTGGAGGAAGGCTATAGGCTACATAAAAAAGTTAAAAATAAGTTAATGCATAGAAATCTAGTATCTGAAATATTCTAAGCTGCGCCCACGTAAATCTTTTACCCACACATTAACAATAAAGCATCAACTCACGCACACATTGATATATTTAATGCAACACGAGACCATAGGATTACAAAGCATGTTTAAATAAATACTTAGTACTTATTAATATAATAATATAAAAGAAAAAAGAAAAGCAATAAACGCATAATAACCAGCTATGACACTAACTAATCAATGACTTATATATAATATAAGATCTTATATATAACTAGCTTTTGTTCGCGGCTTCTCACGCGTAAAATTCGGAGTAGTTTTATAGATGTGATTATACATATTAACCTTCATCTTGAATCACTCTATCTTAAAAAACCCCATCAAAATCCGTTGCGGAGTTTTAAAGATTTAAGCATACATAAGTACATAGGGACAGAGAAAGTTTTGTTTTATGCTATGTAGCGATAAAATAACAATATAAAGGAACACACACACACACA
>NC_052127.1:1763977-1782803 GCF_012273895.1 Zerene cesonia
TTTTATATCCTTTATCAAATCGTTTAAATACGTTGATTCATCTTGGTTTAATAATGAGTCAAGTACAGTCTCATCTGATACATAGTACAGACCTACTTCAGTATCTATTTATCTAATATACAGCATGATTATTTTCAAATAATATCGCATTAAATTACGCAATTTTTTTTGCGGCTAAATTCAATAAGTTATCATAATAAGAAATAATCTATTTTTCGTTCTTTTTTAATACCAAAATAAAAAAAGTATGTCCTGGGCGTATTAAAATATTAATTCGATTATAATGTTACAAACAAACGTGATAAATCCTTACAAATCTCAAATGTGAAAGTTTGTTTGTTTGTCTGTCATTCACGTCGCAACAGAGCGATATTGTAGTATTATTATTGTGTGTGGAGATAGGTTAGATAGTGATATAAGCTACACATTACCGTGCTGAAAGATCTCGTTGCCATGGAGATTTCTTTATTCTACGCGGACGGAGCCGCGGGCGTAATACTAGTTAAAAATATTATAATGGCTTCATTCAACCCAAAAACTCAAATGTATGCATTACAAAGCATCTAAACAACGCTATAAAGAAACAAACGAGAAATTTATGTTAATTTTCTTTGAACTATGTTCTAGTAAAAATTTCATTGTGTCTCATTATAATTGCGTGACGATATTCATACAAATAATTAATAACATACTTCCAAAGAAATAAATATGTTTTTCATATAACAAATTGTCTAAAAAAAAATCATGTTCAACGTTAAAAAACAATTTGGGTAGCGTGCTCGCGCACATCCGCACCGCTCGGCGGATACGCGTCGAATGGAATATTCGGAACGGCCGGCGATGCGCGGGCGCCGGTCTACGCACTTTCACTATACGCGTGTGTGCGTGTGTAGGTGTGGCTGTGTTTTTTTAATTTGCCCCACATTTGATACTTACATCATAACACTTGCATTGATCTCTGCTCACTGCAATGTCACTTATGTAATAGTATTCGTTAGTTTCATTTAATTATCGTATATTCAATGATGATCTATTATTTTTCAATCATTCCATAAAATGGAGGTCCTAATTCGACTGCATATTTTTTGTTGGTTTGTAACTCGATAACTCCGTGGGTTTTCAACCGATTGGCGGGATTATTCTTGTGTTAAATAGGAAATTTATGTTATTCGATGTCATTTTAGAATTTGAAGTGGACTTCCAGCCCCCTTCCAGGGAACTAGGAGATTTTTTATGTAAGATCGTATTTAATATCGTTAAAAAACCATACAATATTAATATCCATCATCTTAAAGATTGGTATAGCATTCCATAGCTCTTTGTAGTTACGAAGGTAAATAAGAGAATATCTATTCATAAACTACGTAATATGAAAGCGTATGGTAATCGAGGAAGTATCTATTAGTGCATATTTTACAAACAAACTTCAAAACACACAGTTTTATTTGAAATAAATATACCTTCTTTACTTGTATCATTTTATTTCAAATTTTTTTGTCTGTTTCATTGACCGTAATGTTTATATTAAATATCCTTTCTTTGAGGAAACAGCTCGTTACGCCATTTTTAATTTTAAATTTAAAAACAATAAAAAAAAAAATCAAAAATATGCAGAACATCTTACATGTTTTGTGTTGTTGTTGTTTTGTTATATACGTTAGTTGTTTTAAATTGTAAAACAGTAACTAGACATTGCATTTTTTTATTTATTTATTATAATGTTATTCAAAAACTACGTAATAACTAATGTTTTAGATTACAATTTAATGGGACCACATGGGAGGCACCAGCTTTCAAAAAAAGAATCACAGAAATCGATTAACCCACTAAACATTATGATATACCAAACAACAAAATATAGTCGAATTAATAACCTTCTCCTTTTTTGAAGTCGGTTTCATCCCATTCGCCATTAACTAAGGGACCATAAAAAATCTGTGAATTAAGGTCAACGCCCTCAGCGCAAGCCAATGCACTCTGCGTTGAGTTGAATGCAACTAAAAATTTTGATAAGTGACACTAAAATGGATGTTCGAGTGTTAATTAATAAGGGAAACTCACACAGCGATAGTGTTTGGTACTTGTAGATTTTAATGTACGTACATACTGCGAGTGTACGAGTGTGAGGCAATTATATTTATCACATTAATCTATCATTTATTTATTTATTACAGAATCACACTACACACTAATATTATAAATGTTAAAGTTTTTTTGGATGTTTGCCTATCAATCACGCTGAAACTACTGAGCGGATTTTGATGAAATTTGGTATACAGATAAGGTATGAGGTGACTTGGGTGACAGGATACTTTTATCCCGACTCTCTCTTTGGATAAAACAGGAATCTTGATAGCGGAGCCCAGATAATTATAAAACTGAAGAGTTTTTGTTCGGGTTAATCTTCACTACTGGAACGATTTTAACGATTAAACGGTTACTTGTATAACAGTCGAAGGGTGACAGCTGAAGATTTAACATTCAATTTATGCACAAAAGGACCATCAATGTGCTTCACTGAAATATTAAACACATAGTCAAAGTTTATATTTGTCGATCTACTATCCACAAAGAAAGGATTTATTCCCATATGTGGTAAAGGTACCTATAAATAAATAACAAATAACAAATCTACACTAATATTATAAATTACCTTATATTTTTGTATGTTTGTAACGTTTTCATACGAACCACTGGACTGATTTCAAAAATTCTTTCAATATTAGTACGCTGCAACTTCACTGAGTGTCCTTGCTTGCACATGTACCACGAGCGAAGCCGAGGCGAACAGCTAGTAATAGATACACAAAAACAAACAAAGAATTGAAAAGTGATATAAACTCTTTTACAAACGGTAAATGAAGTATTATTAATCCGATAATACGAGCATTGAAGTTAAATGAAATGTTAGTTTTTACGCAACATTCACAATGTTACATACATACATACTTATTCATTATTGCGAAATAATATAAATCATTTATTGATTGTTATTATTTAAGTTTTCTATCATAGACATCTGTAGTAACAAAATTTTTATTTATTTTTATAGGCTGTAGTTAATATTACATTTTGAATACAATTTCATTATTCCTTTAATAAATATGCATTCTGCTTCTGGTAAAAGTCAGAAAATTATTAAAAACAACATAATATACACAATGATTGTACTTTAGGTTTTCGAAGCTAGCTCCTGATTAAATAAATATCGTGAAATCTTTCTTAAAAAACATGCATATGGAGGTCAATATTGTCTATATCCCAATCTTGCGGTTCTAAAACCCTTTGCCTATAATATTATCTATTCAATATCGTTAGAGTAAGAAGTGCAAGAAAATTATAAGATTTAATCTATTTAAATTCATGGTATTTAATTCCAAATTGATCATCTGGCGCCGTTATTAACATACTTTCAATAAAATAAATAAAAATAAATATTAATTTAAATGTTCAACACACTTTCTAAAACTCATAAATTACTAACACCAATTTACCATTGATCGCTTTTAAATACATTATCTGTAAATAACAATAACTACATGTATTTCTATAACAATACCACAGATAACATAATACTAGACAGTACTTAAATATTTTTAAACAACTAGCTGCACGCCCCGGCTCCGCCCGGGTAGTCATTTATCGTAATTGAAATAATATAAACTATCCTATCTCTCAAGTTGGATCGAACTGCACATGGTGTGCGAATTTAATTATTATCGGAAGTGGTTTAGGAGTCCATTGAGGACAAACATTGTGACACGAGATTTATATATATTAAGATTTCAAGTATGAAAGCATATTTAAAAAACAGCAGAGTACCAGGAACACATAAGTGCACGTAGATTGTTGGTAAAATCATCGCGAAGCCCAGCTTCCTCAACGTCCGTCACCGTTTCCTCGAGCCCCAAAAACCCATTTCGAAATCGTTGCGTCAACTTGAACTAGAACCGATACCGGCTTCGCACGTTCCACTTTCTATAACATTTAACTAAACCGCCAAAAAATAATGTCTTACATAACCCAGCGAGTGGAACATTGGGTCTCTGGGTTTGTTATGCAATGGTATTGCGTAAATGTGAAAGTCAGTCAGCTAGCTTCCGCGCGTTATGTAATAATTCTCGTCTTACTGACATACTTTTCTAAATCTTATTGGCCGTTTGGCTTTATGGTGGATTAGCGAGGAAATATCATAGGTTTGTTGTTAACATTTCAATATACCCAAAACGTATATATACTGGGCATTACATATCATAATTCGTTGTAAAAAAGGTCACTGATGCCCCTGGGGAGGAGGTACCAGTCCACAGTCTAAAATGGGACCAAATAACAAGAATTCCCTATCATATATCACGAAAATCGTCAGATAACCCCTCAAGTTCACTTGGAATTATATTTTCATAGCCTAGATGCCTTAGATATCTACTTTAAAGGATGTTTTAATATAATAGAAACTATTGAATTAACCTTTGAACTTAATTTCCGAAAAAGCATATAAGTGCATATTTATTTTATTTAGACGAATGATATGTATGAGTGTGATTTAAATAGAAAAGTACGATACCACTCGTCCATGTTTGCCGCTGAAAAACACAGTATTGAAATATGTTTGTTTGTTTCAGATCCAGCACCGGTTGGACTTCGAGTGATAATGTTCATTGTATACACCTGTAGTTAGGATATAGTTAGCAAATTCATTTTGTGATTTTAACTTTATGTTTTGCTGCATTTTGTGAAAATGACCCTTGTATTTTTGTAGCTAAAAAATGTAAGCCAGGTGGTCTTCGATGACGTCTTTAAGCAGGAGTAAATCCCGAGTGGGAGAGAGATGGCACTAGACGGCCTAACGCTGTCCTTTTTTCACATTGGACTTTTCTGCTTTAAGACTTCATCCCTGGTCATTAACATATCTGATAAATCTGTTTTCGTGTAAGAGTTTTCCAATATAACTGTAGACTTATGGGGACTTATTTTTTTTATGACCTTACTCAATCTATTTTCAAATTAAGTACTGTTTTTTTCGGGAAATAGGTTTTTTGGATTATTAATTTCTATTGCATACATATTGGGGTCCTTTTGATAAAACGCAGAATATAGTAGTCTGGTTACAAGGATGTGATCTCAAATGTGAACCAGTACTGCATCTAAGGGTGTTGGCACACGGGCAGACGCGGCGTTTTTAGCACAGTCCATACGAAATATGCGGAGTGACGGTCGTAAAACGTTAGTGTGCCACCACCCTTTGGTTTTCTTTTTGTATATTTGAGTACTATTTAGTGCTGTTTTGGTTGTCCTAATTAATATCCATTTGCAGTACCGTGAAACTTATTTTTAACGTAATTTATTCTTTACTCCTTAACACTTTTACACAGTGATGTTTTTAAAGTAAATTTTGTTTGTTAATTGGGACAACATCTAATACTATACATTATTACATAGAAGTAGGATTTACTCGAACGGATTTTAGAGTTTTACAAAAATCTATACACATTTTTTTTTACTTACATGTTTTACAATTTTATTTAAGAATTGAGAGCTCAACGAACACTGCCATTGAAGTCTCGAAAATATTTATTTTTATTTTTAAATACCCCGAAAGTGCGATGTGTTTAATCGTCAATATGTCATGTGTCAAAATAATGAACTAGATGTCGCTAGCTTCGCTCAACATTTAAATTTTTATACAATAAAGATGTATATTCGTTTTGAAATTGTAACATAGTTTATTTTAGTATTGTAATTATTGTGTAAATTGATTGTATATAATCTTGAATCGTTGCTGTTGTAAGTTCATTTCATTTTCGTCTATTTCTTGTTTAGGAAGGAAGCAGATGTCATTGCGATGGCGCAAAATAAAAAAAGGCGTAAATTACTGAGGAAAAACAATCTGCTTTCGATAAGGCTAATTTAATATTTCGTTACGTGAAAATGTCCGCAATCGACTGATACAGCAATTTTTCGTATGCCCATTTGCGGGTATATTAAAAGTTTACTTGCGACATTTTCACGAACATGAACGCACTAAACACATAATTATATGTACATAATCACGCTAAGCGCATATGGTTAGCTTGGGATAAGTGATTTTGTTGAATACTAAAATGTTTATTCCTATAAAGTACCTTTAAATTTTATTTTCATTGATGTTAAATTAGGATTAAGATAATAAAAACACGGTCTGGGCACTGCCGGATGGGAAGTACAACATGTGAAAAATCATAATAAATCTACTTAAAATCACGGGTTTGAGGCTGCTATTATATATAAATAACAGAATTTGATGCTAATCCTGTACTGCGATATATTTTATAAGGGTTGGTGATTGAAACGGGTCATGAAACATATAGTTACCATGTTGATCCTACGATCATAAAAATGTAAGACATTCGTACACTAACGGCTATGAATCCTAATGAAATTGAAGTAAAGATGACGCCGTCTGAATGTAGATGGCGCTGTAATAAAATATTTTTTCAAAGGTGTTTATGACTTCAAATATAGATAATATATTACTTAGGTGCTATATTTGGAATTGTAATAGGAAAGTGAACATTAGTGTATGAGTGTTATATACCTACTTATTATATAGTTGTTAATATAAACGAAACTCCGTCCCGTTTACATATTCTTATAAATGTTTGTAAAAATATACTTAAGAGGATTTTAAGAATATATTTTCAATACCTAAGTATACACACAATTTTTATAAACGATCGTGTTTTTATTTTAATGTATATTTGTCTAAGAAACGCGGCGGTCTGTCGTAGGTATGAAAGGCCTTTAGAAACAAAGTTTCTCCCTCTGCATTTTCTTGGCGCTTCTGTATGAGGTTATCTGTGGTAGGATCAAATTATAGACTATACAATATTTTTTATGTATACCAGCAGATATATAATTACTGTGGCGTATGGTTTATAAATTAAATAGCGCATATTATAAAATACTTCAATTACTTTTTATTTTTAATAATGACTCGATTGCCTTAATCGTAATCATATTTCACACTATGATGTTACACAGACTATAAATTTCAGTACTGCCACAGATAATTAACAAACTTTTTTTATTTGTTTTGCGACACATAACCTCATACTGCGTTATATTGTTATGTTTTTAATATTCTATCTTTTATTAAAATGGTGCTATGTTTGAAATTTTTTTTCTGTTTAACTTCAGAGCCAAAGACTTATTTGTTTTCCATCTTGTTTTATTTTATTTTTATGTCGCTTCGAACCTTTCTAAGAAAATTTTGGTGGCCTTGACAATGTCTGACAATAATCGGTTTAATTGCGTAAATGTTAAAGGTGCAATTAAATATAATAAATTTATTTAATATAGTAATTGGTTTTCTTACTCCCTAATACCTATAAAATATCTTTATGAAGTACTAGAAGCTCGTCCCGGCTCCGCCCGGATATTAGGAATTCTATTTTATCCCAAGGGAGCATTTAATCGTGATAAAAAGAATTCTATCACCCAAGTCAGCTCATACCCTGTCTGTATACCAAATACTATCAAAATCCGTTCAGTAGTTTCAGCGTGATTGAGGGAAATATCCAAACAAACTTTCACATTTATATTATTAATGTGATAGATTATAAAAAATACAGTCGAGCTATAGTGATTAGTGATTCTATAAAATAGAAGTCTAAAATGTATTAAAGAAATGAAAATAATCACAGGACGCAACGAGAACCAAGAGTTAATTAAATGAATTTAAATCATCCCATGATTCACAATCTCGAAGCGCAGACAGATGCCAAGTGACCGACCAGCGGTCAAGGGTTGGCTGAAAATATAAATCGGCACACATCTCGACTTTATATTCAACCATTATTATATTTGCGGGCATTGTTAAATATGACAATCGTTTTTTGAAACAAATATAGTTTTAGAAAGGCTTTTTAACGGATTTTAAAGGCGATTTATTCATTATATTATTAACCCGACGTTTCGAACACTTTACAGCGAGCGTGGTCACGGGGAGACTGAGATGTTACCTGTCTTGAAGGTTATACAAAAATTGTTGTTTGCAAACAACCTATTTTTCCGCACTTAATAATATAATGAATAAATCGCGTTTAAAATCCGTTAAAAATTTAGAAAATGTATAACCCTCACGTAAAATCAAACATAGGAAAATACAAATACAGTATTTATGTTACACTTTCCGTGTGTAGCTTTGGCATTTTTTTATCATTCACTTGCTGCGCCCCGCGGTTTCACCCGCGTAAGTCCGTATCCTGTTGGTATATCGGGATAAAACGTTGCCTATATGTTATTCCAGTTGTCCAGCTGTCTACGTACCAAATTTCATTGTAATCGGTTCAGTAGTATTAGCGTGAAAGAGTAATAAACACACACACATCCTTACAAACTTTCGCATTTATAATATTAAGTAGGAAGGATTATTTTAAATGTAGGAGTCGAGAACGCATCGGCACGAATTCGCCCAGCTCGCACCGGGGAAGGCACCAAACCCTATAGAAGACCAGAAGACCGGTGTGAAATTGTAGCTACTGTATTTGGTTCGGTGAGTGGGGAAGCCGAAGGACCACATCCTTTTCCTTACCGTTCCCAATCCTTTCCTTTATTCCTCTCATCAATTCTGTATTTATCCCACGTCTATTAAAGTCAGAAATCCATATGCAGAGACGTAAGACTTCGGCGAAAGACCTTATGCCTCTCCAAATGTGCGGTGGGGCGTTTGTATGTATGTATGTATCATGGGCGGTGGTAGCGCTTACCACCAGGCGAAACACCAGCTCCTAAATAGACTATGACAAAATAACGGGCAAGCTCTTGTTATCAATGGCAAGGGATATTCAAAGGATGATTGAGGAAGTCAGAGTTCCTCACCACTAAGACATCACCATACCAGTAGCACTGCTCATGCTACTCAAGCTGATCTTGTGTGTATGTGCTGCAACCAAAACCAAATTAACTAATCAAATTCAGAACCACGTTAACCAATGTCCCACTTAAACCAAGCAGTTAAAAATAACTGGCATTCCCGTCAACTTGCCAAGCATTTAACCCTGGTCTGTACGGGGCTAGTGACCCGGTGACAATAAGATTGTAAAAGTACCAAAAAGTACTGTGAATTATTGTATACTAGCTGTTCGACCCGGCTTCGTCCATGATACATATATAGCCTATGTCACTTAGTGAAATTGCTTTCTTATGGTGATAGAATTTTTGAAATCGATCCAGTGGTTTTTGCATGAACGTTACAACCATTCAAAATTTACCTCATTATAGTATTAGTATAGATTAACTGAAATCTAAATGGTCAATGACAATTGGTATTATTTGATAACTGGTGGATCGCCTGATGGTAAGCACCCATCACCGCCCATGAACATTCGCAGTGGACTGTTTTTTTAGAGGGTAAAGGATACGGAAAGGATTGATGACAGGATGGAAGGATTGGACTTGGAAGGGTGAGGAAAAGGAAAAGGTCCTTCTCAATGAAGTGTATGCAAGTGTGTAAGTGTGTGTGCATTTCTGCAGTGCTGTGCAGTTTAGTTAATATTATTGTATCCATAATTAATAAAAACTGAAAATTTATTATTTTTTAAATACTTCAGCAGTGAGCATACAACGTAGAAAATGTTAGTGTTATAAAAATGTTTTGATATGAAATTTAATGTGTTTTTAATAAAATGAATCGATCATTACTCTGCTTTACGTTTCCTTGCGGTTATAGACCGTAATGTCCGCTGCTTTAGGGTTGTCACATTGCAAATTTCCATAACTATTAATTTGTTTAAAAATATATTATCTTACTAAAATTTCTATCATTATCGGACGGTATACTAAACAGAGCTTCTGTTTTATTAAATATTTGGAAATTATAAAACTTGGCCATTACGCAATAGTGATAATATAATGGAAGAAATAAAGGTCATCAAAGTGAGAAGCTTTACCTTATTGTACTGATAACAATATTTCCAATTTATAAATATTATAACAATTCAACATGTACTGAAGTTGAAAAATATATGAAAACGAGCAGCGAAGTCACGGGCAGATAACTAGTAGTCACTCATATGCCCGTGTAGAAAGTAGCTTATGTGCTAATCCAGGCTATAATCTATATCTGTTCCAAATTTCACACAGATACGATAAGCTGTTTTCGCGCAAAAAAGTAGCAAACATCCGTAAGTTCATCTATACTTCAATCCCTGTGTTTTTTTACTAAATATCAATAGCGTCTCGTTGTCCACCAGGTTGTCAGGAAGAGATCGCTACTTCAGCGATAAGACCGTCTGTTGTGCTTTAATAGAGTTTATTTATAGAATTTATTTCTGTATGATTTGGTGCACAATAAAGTATATTGATTTGATTTGATACTTACGTTACGTTTAATAGTAGAAGGATGTTATTTAATTTAATCTCTCAAACATATCTCAAATAATATCAAATTCTACAGCTTTCTTAATATTGAAATGAATTGATCATATAAATGGGAAATAACTGCATATCGCGTCCCTACCGCATGCATCTGCACTGTATTTATACCGACCTATTTTCTAAAGTGGGATGCATTTGTGGGGCAACCCTGCGGCCCTCTCTAGTTGGGATTTCATACATGTATTTGCTTTTATGTTTTTAAACGCTGTTTTATTAGTATTGATCCCTAGTTAATATTATTAATGCGAAAGTAGCTGTCTGTCTCTTATCGCATAAACCACTGAACCGATTTATATGGTATTCAGTATAGGTATACTCTGAGATCCAAGGAAGGATATAGAACAGTTTTCATCTCGGAAATCCCATGGGTTATGGAACGATTGAGGGAAGGCTTATTTCCCTTACGAATTGAGCACGCAGGCAGAAAAGTTAGTAGTCATATAAATCTATATATATAAAATTCTCGTGTCACAGTTTTCGTTGCCATACTCCTCCGAAACGGTTTGACCGATTCCTCTGAAATTTGGTAAGCATATTGGGTAGGTCTGAGAATCGGCCAACATCTATTTTTTATCCCGATATTCCTACGGGATACGGACTTACGCGGGTGAAACCGCGGGGCGCAGCTAGTCTAATATATAAAATTCTCGTGTCACAGTTTTCGTTGCCGTACTCCTCCGAAACGGCTCGACCGATTCTTATGAAATTTTGTGTGCATATCGGGTATGTTCGAGAATCGGATAACATCTATTTTTCATACCTCTAAATGATCAGAGTAAGGCAGAACAGCGTTTGCCGGGTGCAGCTAGTCTTCTATCTATATATATAAAATTCTCGTGTCACAGTTTTCGTTGCCATACTCCGCCGAAACGGCTTGACCGATTCCTCTGAAATTTGGTAAGCATATTGGGTAGGTCTGAGAATCGGCCAACATCTATTTTTTATCCCGATATTCCTACGGGATACGGACTTACGCGGGTGAAACCGCGGGGCGCAGCTAGTTATATATAAAATTCTCGTGTCACAATGTTAGTCTCTATACTCCTCCGAAACGGCTTGACCGATTCCTCTGAAATTTGGTAAGCATATTGGGTAGGTCTGAGAATCGGCTAACATCTATTTTTCATACCACTAAAGGATAAGAGTAAGGCAGAACAGCGTTTGCCGGGTGCAGCTAGTAAATTATAAATATTCATGTCTAGATATAGATTATGAGTTATAAGGATGGAAGTTTGTAACGTATTATTTTTGAAGCAAAAACCCAAAATTTCTGAATCGGTTGCTCAAATCGTTGAACATATTTTTATCATTCTATATGTGAAAGCTGTCTCCCATGTGGTCGTATGGTTTAGTCAGATTTTAATAGGATTAAGTTTTTGTTAAAAATAAAGTTATAAATGCATTTGCACGATTATTTATCCCAACTCGAACACCTACACACCGTAAAAACTCGCAAATTGTAATAAATGGATACATTTCCAGACATACCTAGGTAACAATTCGGACTTATTAATTAATCTTAGCATCTTCTTATTCAAATAAAAATAAATTATTAATAATTAATTCTTTAAAACAATTGCTTAACCGGGAAACAAACACCCGGAAATCATAAAGCCTTGCGAATAATTAATTAATGGGGGATAAACAATGGTTGTTATTTTCCACGGCGTCAGCACGCGATGGAGTTTTTTAGTATTAATTCCTTTGCAAATAATGTAGGTCTATGTTAGAGTTAGCTTGGATCTCGATTCGGAATTTTATATACTTGAAAAAATTAATGAAGGAATGAACACTCTTCGTTGCGTCCCAAAAACATACATTTTCTTGCATTCATCATCATCAGCCCATACATGTTCCCACTGCTGGGACACAGGCCTCCTATGAGGGTTCAGGCCATAATCCATTACGCTGGCCAAGTGCGGGTTGGCAGATGTCACATGTCGTCGAACTTTTGATTCTTGGACATGCCGGCTTCCTCACGATGTTTTCCTTCACCGTTTTCAGCAGTGGTGATGTTATTCACATGTGCAGATAAATTGAAAAATCTATTTATTTGCTACACGCTCGCCCCGGTCTCGAACTCCGACTTATCGATTTTGAAGTCCGAGGTTCTCACCACTGAGCCACCACTGCTATTTTCTTGCATTACAAATGAATAATTAGAAAGAATTGTTTATTGTCAAAGAATGATATGAATGCATGATTATATAGGCTTAAATGAGGCAAATATAAATAAACTGGGCTAACTGCCCTACGAAATAAGTTGGAAACGCTGGCAACCCTGATTTTCTGATGACTTAAGCCCACATTAGGACATCCCATATGAATGTAAACTTCAGAAAGGAAGAGGGGGGGTTGTCGAATATGAGATGAGAATCACTCTATATTACCAAACGTAGTTAAAATTGAAGATAAACAAGATTTACTAGGTTATTTGTCTTTTAAAAATTGTTATAATTTTAGTCCAAAACGTTGATACAGAGATTTAAGAAGACAGTATGTTATAAGGCACATGGATCTGAAGAATCCTTTAGGATACTGAACTCATAAGTACCGTCTCTGTCCTTCTGTCCCGATGTATGCTGAAATCTTTAAAACTACGCAACAGATTTTGGTGGGGTTTCTTTTAATAGATAGAGTGATTAAAGACGAAGGTTTAATGTGTATGATAAATTATATTAATGTGTATGATATATTAAACTACACCGAATGAACGCGTGCGAAGCCGCGGGGAAAAGCTAGTTTCTTATATAATATCGGTAAAATTTGAGTTTCCTCTTCGTTAAAAGAATTAACAATACTGTTTCCTTTTATTATTTTTAATTGTTATTCTCCACTGATAATCCACTTTAAGGTTCCCTTTAATCTACGAGTATATATATACTTGATAATATAAAATCAAGAGTTTGTTTGTTTGAACGCGCTAATCACAGAAAGTACTGCACCTATTGTAAAATTCTTCTTTGTGTCTTCTCTTCTCTCTCTCTCTCTCTTAGTACCTACCACGGGCGAAACCAGGACAGACCACTGGTTAATGAATAAGTATGATTTACTATCTGCGCCCCGCGGTTTCTCATATGGACAACTTTTTATTCCGTATCCCGTAGGAATATCGGAATAAAAAGTTGTCCATATGTTATACCAGTTGTCCAGCCGACTACGTACCAAATTTTATTACAATCGGTTGAGCAGTTTTTGTGTGAAAGAGCAACAAACACACACATCCTTACAAACTCGCATTTATAACATTAATAGTATTCTTTGATATTATAATAAAGTTCCAAAGATACCCTTTCAGTCAAACCAAAAACGGATGTGATTATATCTACAGACGTTAAAGTGAAAGTTGTTAAACAAAACATCTATAACAAAGACATCTGTATTATTATGGATGATGTGTTACAGACCTTTATAAAATGATTAGCGGTCCGCCCCGGCTTCGCCCGTGGTACATATATAGCCTAGAGCCTTGATAAATTATGATATGATAACGGATGAAAGTTGAAAATTATTTATGACCTAACGACCGAAGTTACGGGCAACAGTTAGTGACATGTAAACCTATAGTAACAATAAATCAAATGGTAAAGTTAAAAATAAATAAATATGTATGTGTGAACAGTAAATAAGTAAAATCCACAAGATTGTATGAATTTCTTTTATATGTGTATTCACACAATGAGTCTGTGTTGAATCAGAAATATTAATAGTTTCGCGTGATGAAATTCGTTTACGTTTCCTTGAAGTATGGTCGCTAACTTGACTCTCGAATATTCCACCTACATGAAGTGGAAGTGAGCCTACACCAAACATCAAAACAATCACATCAAAATAAATCCACAGCCACACAAGAGTGTTTATAAAAATCACAACTATGCAAATACTACCCACACGTAGACATCTACATAATAATAGAAAAATAGTTCAACGCACACATTCAAATACGAGGAAATCTCCAAAAATTCGACGCACACAAGTGCATTATTCACGAATGAACACTGACATCGAACTCTATCTATACATACAGCTACGAATCCCTCTAAAAGCGTAACCCACACATGCAAACGCACTTTAAAATGTATACTAATGTTAACACTCACACAAACGAACAATAAATACAACAAACTTCGTTTAACACACACAACAATTGGCTCTTCCAAAATTCCACACACACAGTCATCTACCAACTCCAAAACACTCGCACACATTGACAGTTTGTATTCGTTGAATGCACGTAGATGCATATCAAAGGTCTGCCCACGCGCACACATGCAATATACGTTTGTGTGTAAGTAGGTCACAGAGATAGGCGGGACACGTGGAGAGCTAGCCCTTTTTTAGTGAGTCCTTTTCTATTTATTACATAATATTATGTTGTTTTAGTATTAATCTAATAGCAAGTTATGTCTCATGAAAACATTAATGGATTAGTATATTTCTATACTATTTCACCATAAGCTATAAAAACCTTTCATATTTATATTAACAAGTTTATTGATGACTAGCGGTCCGCCCCGGCTTTACCCGTGGTACATATGTAGCCTATAGCCCTCTTCAATAACAGGACTATCTAACACTGAAAGAATTTTTCAAATCGGACCAGTAGTTCTTGAGATTAGTGCATTCAAACAAACAAACTCTTCAGCTTTATAATATTAGTATAGATAATCACTTTTAACAAAAACTAAACCACCACCAAATTGTCGGCAATTTTCAACAAATGATTTATAAAAGAATCATCAAAGTCGGTTCACCCAGTCGGACGTTCTCAGGCAACAAACAAAAATACAAATGGAGACTCTCCTCCCATTTGAAGCCGGTAAATAAAACAAAATTACAGATAGGTAATTAAACTATTTCCTATTTGTCTAGGATCCGGAAATCACTATCAAAAGGGCTACAATAATTATTATTGTTTTGGTCATTAAAGTTAATAAAGCAAAAAATTTACACGAGAAAATATATTTATAAAAAGCGATAAGGAAAAAACGTTTTCCTCAATAATCGCTTTAATCAATTTTTATTCGATTGTATTTATAATAGACACTATGGATGACCATTAGAAATACAAATTATAACTACGTAGAATTATAAATATACTAAAGTAAACGTCACAAATAAATATTGACTCAAATTGATAAAAATTATTACTCTTAAATTTTATGTGAATTAAATTAAAAAACAGATTTTCTAATTCAACTGTTATATAGCATACATTTATTAAGTATTAAATCGTCTGACCAAAATAAATAAATATTACTAAGCCCTTAGCACAATAATAAACGCTCTGCGCGGGCGCACGGGATGACATGAGATCGTTCACCCGGCCCTTTGGCGGGAAATCGACTTTTCATGCGTTTGAAAAATTCTGTGTTTTTATCAATAGTCAATTATGAAGTTATTTATTTCTTTTCGTATTGTGAGATATTGGTGTGACTTGTACTTCGGAGTATTATATTTATAATTTAGAAAAAACATACTTAAATATCAGTACTTCATCAAAATGACGTTCATATTTTATTCTATTGCATTTACGTAGTAACTATTAAAGTATCTGTGGTTGTTTTGAAGAGTAAAGACAAATGGACAAACACAATATTTACAATTACTTCGCCCCGACTTCGTCCGTGGTACATGTACCACACACATAAAGAATTATTAAAATCAATTTAAACACAATTCTTAATTCGATTAGTTGCTTGGAGTGGGGCTTTTTCAAAAATCGTTTTCATAAAAATGGGCCTCGTGATTTCCTGTATCATTTCTTGATATTTCTCATAGAATTTTCGGATTTTGCCTATAGTTTAATAATTATTTTTTATATTTTATTTCATTATTAAACGACCACAACGCTACTAAATATTATACATAATCTAAATACGTTGTAGTCAGTCGGTTAAGTAGATTATAACCCGCGAGTAGACTTAATAAATACATCAATTACATTTTTATTTGTCTAGAGGTAAGAATCATATTTGAAACTCAAATCCTCGACGCTTCCTATCGAATACAAAGAGAGCGAGATGTCAGACAATTTTACTATTAATTTATATTACAAAAATTCTTTGAATATATAATTTTTTTCCTGCCTTCTTTAAAAAAAGCACAATGAAATTCCTTCCTAGGGCTTAGGCAGTTTGTTTCCTAGTAGAATAGTATAATATAACTAGCTGCACGCCCCGGCTCCGCCCGGGTAATCATTTATCCTAATATAAATAACTAGCTGCACCCGGCAAACGCTGTTCTGCCTTACTCTTATCATTTAGGGGTATGAAAAATAGATGTTGGCCGATTCTCATAGATACCGGATAAGCACAAAAAATTTCATCAAAATTGGTCAAGCCGTTTCGGAGGAGTATGGCAACGAAAACTGTGACACGAGAATTTTATATATATAGATATAAACTATCCTATTTCTCAAGTTGGATCGAACTGCACATTTATTATAATCAGTTAAGTGGTTTAGGAGTCCATTGAGGACGAACATTGTGACACGAGATTTATATATATATAGATTAAGATATTCCCAGTAGTAAGTAAGTAATTTCATTATTTAGTTAAACTGTAACTAGTTATGTAGTCTTGTCATAATGCTACGAAGTATATTGGGACTGTATAAATATAGAAGAGCTGGAATTATGAACGGCTGCGATATTTGTCAAAGCGTCCTTGGTACAATTTTCATAGAACTCTTGGGCGTTTATGAACGCCTGGTAGTTTACGGTACAGTTGGCATATTACAAAAAAGTGTAGAGTTTGCAGTTTTTTTTTTTCAATTTATTGAATCCGTTTTGTTGTCAATTGCATTATTATTTTGAATTATCTTATTATTTACTAGCTGCGCCCCGCGGTTTCACCCGCGTAAGTCCGTATCCCACAGGAATATCGGGATAAAAAGTTGCCTATAATATGTTATTCCAGTTATCCAGCTATCTACGTACCAATTTCATCGTTTATACATCACTCCTTTTATAAACGGTTATTTTATTTAATCATGGGTTACTTCTTTAAAAACTGTTTCTTTGTCCTAGCATTGCTAAAATTGGAGTGTCCATAAGTTTTCTTTTCAATGTTAAAAGAAGATATTAAATAACATTATGAATATAACGATGCTTATACATTTCTATATAATTGAAGTGTTTTATTTAATTTTAGAGTTTAGAATTTTCAAAGCCATTCGAGGTGAACAGTTCAATCAACAGAAACAGTTAATGTTTAATTTAATTGTAAAATAAAAAATAGACATTGATTGGGACATGATTTTAAATTAAGGGCACCACCAGATTTCAAAAAAAATTCAATCATAAAAATCGATTCAACCAGTAAAAAGCAGTGAAAAGATGCAGTAAGAAACAATAAAATACAGTTGATTTAATAACCTTCTTTTTTTAAGTTGGTTAAAAACGGGATCAAGTGACAATATTTTATCATACACTAAAATAATAATGCTAATCGGTTACAAACTCACGGAGTAAACGAGTTATAAAAAAAAATCATTCGAATTGAGAACCTCCTTCGTTTTTGAGAATGTAAATGCTTATCTTCGCCTAATTTTATTAGTAACTAGCCATAATATAAACAATTAAAATACAATTACAAAAAATAAAGCTAAATAAATTATTGTACATACATTCAAATTCCAGAAATAGCAAGAACTTTCGCAACAAACTTATTATCTCGGTTGATATTATAAAATCGGAATTCTAGCCCGCGTAGTGGGATTTAGAGTGGGGACTAACGCCGCCAACCTACATTCCTCCCCCCATTTTAGCGCAAAGATATGAAACTTCACAGATGCTGTGATACTACATTTAATTCGCAATATAAAACCTGGCCTGTACAATGAATAGTTGATTGAAAAAATGCGTTTTTTTTATACTTAAAAATAGGCTATATTTTGGTTAAAGATGAAAAAAAATTCTTATAAAATATCTTATAGCATCTCTTATTCTTCTGCACTAATCGATAAAACATCATCATGATCATCATCAGTCCATATATGTTCCCACTGCTGGGACACAGGCCTCTATGAGGGTTCAGGCTATAATCCACCACGCTGGCCAAGTGCGGGTTGGCAGATGTCACATGCCGTCGAACTTTTGATTCTCGGACATGCCGGTTTCCTCACGACGTTTACCTGTGTGTGTGTTTGTTGCTCTTTCAGGCAAAAACTACTGAACCGATTGAAATGAAATTTAGTACGTAGACAGCTGGACAACTGAAATAACATATAGGCAACAAAAAAAAAAAAATTTCCCGATATTCCTACGGGATACGGACTTACGCGGGTGAAACCGCGGGGCGCAGATAGCATTTCGTATTCATCATCATTTCATAATACCTAGTCTTGCCATAAATATTGTAATAAAGAAAAAAGAAAATTGTTAACTGCAAATAACATTTATTACTT